>NW_027106269.1:425948-446475 GCF_000696795.3 Halyomorpha halys | reverse complement strand
CATGCTTGTACCATACCATTATGATTTCCTCAAATTTACTTGATGTATTTATGTGCAGTTGTAAAAATCAATAAATAAATAATTTTTTTTTTAAAAATGTGAATAATTGTATTACTTTTTGATATCAAGGATTGTTTTTGGCTTTACAGAGGATGTCCATCTTAGGAGACCGTGCCAATTCCATTAATCTGAACCTAGATAGACTTATGCTTCAGATAAGAGGGAGGACAGATTGAATATTTGTAGTAAATAACTTCCTATTTTTATATTGTACGTTTCCAATCCTCATGCGAATTTCGCGAAGCATCATTTTTGTAAGAGGTATGTGGGTTTTAAAATTTAAAAAGTCGAGAATTAAGTATAAAACATTTGAAATTAATCTCCCACGATACAGGTAAAAAACAGATAATAATTGATAGGAACTGATCTTATTTTCCCTGTTTATATCCTGAACACCCTCTATGTAATACCATAGTAGGAAATGACAAAAGTTGTATCTTACTGTCTATTTTTTTTTTAAGTATGGTATAATCCTCATACGGACTGAAAGGACAGGAAACTGTTCGTAGGTTCCAACTATTACAACAATTACTTACCAAGCGCGCAATTGGTAGTTTTGCGTTGAAAACGAAAACGACTGATCTACATGGCTATAATAAGGCCTATCTAGACATAGCTTTGAGGCTCCTCTAAACCATATAATTCCTCTCGTATCCAATCCTTTGTGAAATCTTTAATGCTCATCACTTTGTCACTAATCAAGACATTTTTCAGGACCTCCAGGTTCCATATGTTGCTGAATTGTCTAAAACTACATCCATGATAAACTTCCTGACCACCCAAACCCAGTTTTTTCTAACCTGTCTTCTCCTTCATTACCTGATAATCCTCTTAGGCGTCTGAAAAGAAAGTGGTCTCGAGAACTTCTCCTGTTGAAATGTTATTGGACTTCTATCAGTGTGTAGGTTCTCCACATGTTTGTATTTTATAACAAATTTAAATTAACAACTATTTTATAACAAATATAAAATAAGAGTATGATATAAAATTTTACGTATAATATTAAATGTTTTGAATATTTATAATAAGAATAAATATTATATAAAGTTTATCTATCTCGTTCTTACGTCTTATGATCATTTCTCGACTACGGTTGTTTGTTATACAATGAGATTTCTATTAAACTTGGTACTCTACTTAAAAGACTGTAAAATGTTTTCTTCGATTTATTTTCAAATAATTTTAATACAATGGTCTTTCACTTTCCTCCATACTAAATCAAGAAAAAAAAATTATCAGTTGACCGAATATGATGATTGTAGGAAGATGGTCCGGATGGTGGGTCAAGAAAAATATAAAAATTGTTGAAATATCAATTTTAAGTAACCGACGTATCATCCCATTTTGCTGGGCTTCATCAGAGGTAAATGAAAAAATAATACAAATATTTAAGATATAGGGACATAAAAAACTGAATGTAAAAAAAACGAGAAAAGCCGTCAACGAATAATTTTACAAATTAATATAATATAAACTAAACACAAGTATAGTTACAAATGGTAGAAAAGCAAATGGATCATTAATAGTAAAATAATAATATGCAGAAGTGATAACCAATACTGTATAATCAAATGAAAGAATGAGTAAATAATATTATTTGTAAGTATTGTGTAATAAAAATCAAACGGATAGATAAACGTAGGTAAATAGAAAAATAATAAAGAATAATGAAATGGAAATGATATGTATATTCAGCTTGGTCCTAAACATGAAAGAAAGTGAGAACTGTGAAATAATGGTGGGAGTAGCTATGAGGAATAGTCCCATAGCAGGAATAATAATACTAAAGTAAATATAAATGTAATAGAATATAAATAGGAAAACAATAATTAAAGAACATGTAAAGATTAAGACTAAAGAGTAAAAATAAACATGAAGCATAAAAAAAAAAATAATAAGGACTAACAAATAGTAGAATTAATAAATACGCTGTAGAAGAAATACTATATGATGTAAAAATGAGATACTGAATATAATCTTTAAATAAACTTTGACGACAAAAATTCAAACATGCAGTGAGACTGGTAGAATAGGAAAATAGATATTCTAATCATTTATATTTATATATTATTTAGTTTACTACTTCCCCCACTTTTTATATATAATCTTTTTTTTTAAAAAAAATCTTTCAATGTAGTTCATTGTTTTCATACAAATATTTGTATCTTGTTCTCATTTAGCCCTAATGAAGCCCTGCAACGAGAGGTGAAACCTAGGTTACTACTAGTTTTTCTGTAATTTTTGTACCTTTTTTTAATGAAGAAATGATTTTTTCCTGGTTATCGGCGCAGGTACTATCATGATTCCTCCAGATATCACATTATCCAATCTGATATCTGAATGTGATATCTTGCAATCAAAACGTTCTTAGAATATCTTTATGATAATTACTTCATAACTTTATAATTACTTCCGCCCATTTGACCTTTATACAGCTTCCCATCTTTTCAAGATTGCTATGAATGACAAATCCTTCATTATATGAGCTTCCATACAGATACACTATTCCACCCCTAATGATGAACGTTATTTTTAAGAGTAATACATGACAGATATGATTTTTATTTAGAATAAATAATATTTATGAAGATAAGAAATTTTTTATGAAAAGAAAATTAATTTCATAAAAAAAATTTATTAACCGTAACTTTTAAACTTACAAATTTTTTATAATGATTCAGTCAAAGATAAGTTGAAATCACAAATATTTTAACCCAAACTATAACTTGATAAAAACAATTTAAAACATTTTGCACAGTTGGGACATAATTTATACATAACTTTTACACAAACACCAACCCCTCTCCCTCTAAAACACATATAGTCAAAGAAAGGCAGAATAAACTAAAAATTGGCAAATCCAATTTAAGCACTTAATTGAGTAAAGAATATACTGAGTCGACATAAACAATTCAAACTTTGTAATAAAGACCAACAAATATTTCCGTCAGAATATAATACTTCATCTTAAAGATAGCTACCGATGGAAATGTTAAAATGGTGTTGATGTTGATGTACTTTTAGTTCTAAAACTGAAACATACCCATTTTTTTATAATGTTTTTATTGTTATTTACAACTGTATAAAAATGTGTACAACCAGTAAATTTACTGTTATAAAATGGTATGATACAAACATTAGGGAATCTACCCATTGATAGAACTCCTATAACAGTTCTAGAGGAGAAGGTCTCGAGATCACTTTTTTTCAGACGCCTAGGAGGATTATCAGGTAATGAGGAGAAGCCAGGTTAAAAACAAGGGGGTATGGGTGGTTGGGAAGTTTATCATGGAAGTATTGGTAGGTAGTTCTGGCCAATTCGACAACATATGGAACCTGGAGGTCCTGAAGAATTACTTGATTAGTTATCAAGTGAGAAGTATTAAGAATTATGCAAAGGATTTGTAGGATTAGATACGAGAGGAATTTGTGGGTCTAGTGGAGCCCCAAAGCTGAACTCCGTATACCCAGATAGGCCTTATTATAGTCATGTAGACGAGTCTATTGTAATCAAACATTCCTATTCAAAGCGTATTAATATTCTCTAGAATAGATGGTCCTAAATTTTTCAAAAATACCTTCCTCATTTATCTATATCAAATTTTCTCCAATTTGATCAATTTCAAACATTCAATTCAAGATTTCAAATTTTAAGAAATTGTTGCAGTTATCTTTACGCTATTAAAAATGTAAGAAACAAACTGAAAATGAAAATGACTGTGTTTTGTTAAAAATTTGGTGCGGTGCTCGCATCACACAACATTCACCCCAAGGTTTGTGTGAATATTGGTGCGCACATGTTGAAGTTGTCCCTATGAAAGGCGAAAATTATGAACAAAGAAATTCTATTTTTCTGTTACAGTTAAAATTCGAATTTATGTGTTTCTCGAGGTGAAAATAACGAATATAAGTTTTGTTTTAGCCAAAAATACATTAGTTCAACAAAGATAACGGTGCAATCGGATGCAATCGGAAATTATCGGATAGCCTCGCTTCTTCCCGTCCAAATCGGAAGCTTCTTTTCTTCTCTTTACTTATTCATGTGATTCTTTAATAATTCGTATGTATCCATGCTTTGCAGTTACTTTCAATTAAAACTGCCTATTTTTTTTTTCAAAATTAAAACTGGCTGGGGGGTACAAAAACGGGGAGGGCTGTTCCACTGGGGGATAAGGATGAGAATGCAGAGTCAGAAGTCCTTCCCTTGGCGAGGACGTCGACCAAGGGGACCGTGCTTTGCCACCTCCCAGGTCTATTAAAAAAATTGAAGGTACTTAGTGTTTTTAAAGAATACGCATCAAAGCCCTGTCAGACTATTTCAATGAGAATAAGACCTATCTGACATTAAAGACCATTTAGCGAACTTGAAATACCGAGTATAATGAAAATCGTTAACAAAAAAATCGTAAAAATGTAAACAATCAATTCTATAAAGTTCCGGTAGTCGATTTTACCGAAAAATGTGTCACCTTCCAGGTATATACTCACCTTAAAGATGTAATTTCAGTTTCTTATGACTTTTCATTTTTGAGCTAGGTAAATTATAGACACACGGACCATTTTGTGAAACTTGTTGGTTTGGACTCTGTGGACCTTAAACGTGTATTTAGGTTGAAATTTTGGTATTCGAAATTTTTGACTATCACAATACTTTAACTTACTAAATATTGGTAAGGGTAATTAAACAAGGAATAGAAGGTGAGTGAGGGTAGAAAAACCAGGGAAAAAACAAAAATATATATTCTATGAAATCATTTATTTCGTTTATTTAATATTTTTTGTCCATGAAAAATAAAAATTAAATCACCAATGTTGCATTAGAATTTTTGTTTGTTAATTGAAATTATAGAAATATGTAGTTGTATACATTTATCGTCAAATATGTACAATACAATTTGTCCAATTACACTTGAGCATACTGATTTGAAAAGATACTCATCACCTATTTAAGAAATGCATTCAAACAAACTATGCATTTTGCTAAAAATTCTAGCTCTCCTTATGGGCCAACAGCTTCTCTAAAGACTTATAGAACATGATAAGAGAGATCATTTTTACTATCACTTGCCAATTTATGAAATACACTATATATTAAGAGGAACTATTGTGACCATGAAAAGTTTTGAATTCGAGTTTTTAGCGGAAATACACGTTTTGAGGTCCTAATAAACAAGTTCGCAAAATGGTGTGTGTGAGTCTACATATGTGGTCAGCCAAGCTAATGAAAAGTTGTATTAATTTGAAATTACTGTTGTATAAAATGCCTGGGATTTGGCAGCAAATTTTCTCAAACATCGAATGACCAGAAATACCACTTTATTGAATCGATGATTCACATTTCCCTGATTTTATGGAAAACGGCTCTTTGACAATTTTTATTAAGCTTAAATCAATGTACAATCGAATGGTCTTTAATATCAGTTAAATGTTCGCTATGTATTAACTATAACGGATTGAGGAAAAAGATAAATTTAATTAAATAGGTATTCTGGGTGTTGATTATCGGCATTTGACAACTCATAAATAGTAGGAAAAAAGGACCGACTTGCACCTGCAGGATCAGGGGGATTAAGAGGCAATGCAGCACCCTCTGAACAGGTAATACACCACATGGGCAAAAGACCTACATCATAACCAGCATCAAAATAAGCGATAGAGCATAAAGTGTTTTGAAGATCAAGGAGGAACCCGTTCGATCTGTAAGAATGGATCCTTAGGTTCCGCCCCAAAATATGATTAGCCAATTGTATCGCTGGAAGAAAAGTAGAAGGAAATAAAGAGAGTTTTAGCAAGGAGGAACTATGAAGAGGGATTCTTGAGAGGTCAGAGAAACAGAAAAAGAGATAGACGGGTATTTCCAGCCAGGCAAGGGTCTCATAAGAAGACAGTCTAAAGTGCAGCAAAGGACACCTGAAGCCGGGAACTCCAGTGAAGCGAGGCCGATGAGAAGAAACTGCCGAACGCAACCACAAACTATAAATACGTAATATTCCTAAGATCGTGTTTTATATGGCAAAGTAATCCAACTTAGAGTTAATGGAATATATATGGTCTCATCTCGTATTCTCAATCCATAGTATATCAAGTGAATGGAAATTAAGTGAGTTAGTTAGGTAGTAATTAACAACTGAGGTACAATTATATAACATACCTGAGTTGTAAATATAGTCTAATGCTAAACCGACTTAATGTTATAGTTTAGATTCCTTGCATGCCACCTGATTAGCATTGCTTAATAAATTGGTGAATATGACAACATTGAAAAGGATTTTCACTGAGTAATTATAAACAATTCTATGTAGCAGACCAAAGCAAGGGGGTCTGTGATGTCTAGTTCTTGGTTTGAATATATAGCAATACGTTTCTACGAATTGCAGGTCGGTTAGGTAACTAAATAAGTTATGTTTCTGGAACCTCCCCCCCCCCCCCCCCCTATCAGCCGTAGAAATCCTGTCAGAAGGAACACGGCATCTTATTTCCACTGAAATAGTCAGCTACGACTTAAGTGCGGGTTTTTCAAAAAGTCTTCCTCAATAGGACCTCGCTTATTGGAAATAGTTCATTGTTAACAGTAATGGAAAATCATAAATAAAAACTATAAAAGAATTCGATAACTAAATGAAGAATAAATGGGTTTCTATCCAACCGGCTGTAGCATTTGTCGAACTGACTGTAATATCGGAAATAGCCGAGAGAACACCATCATTTCCTGTCTCATTCCAAAATATTACTATATACACGGCATTGTTATATTTTGTCAAACTGTGGTGGTTGTATTTTGTGTGATATTCGATATTCTCTATGAAATATAATAACCATAAACACCTCGATACACTATAAAATACGAATTTTGTAGCAACTGAATTTTTTTTTAATCAAATTCAAAAAATTCTTTCTTTTATTTAAGGCTTAAATCCCAAATTTTCAGGTACTTAATATTTTTTTTATATATAGAAATATTAAACACATAACCAATGTGTTATTAAATATAATGTTATATTAAATATAATATAATTTCATAAATAATTGAAGGAGAAAAAATATGTTTTCCTACTTCCAAAGTTGTTAAGTCAATACAGATTTTACTTTACTTATCGATATATGAAATATATTTTCACCCTGAACTATAAAGAAATGGCTATTTTAAAATTTACAAGACTAATATCATATCAAAATAGAGTAGTAAGTGAACGCTGTGCGATGCGGTTTAACAAACAACCAAATTGGTTATACTTTTAACCAATCATAATTAAATAAAGGAAAAATTCCATTCTGATTTTGTTTGGTTTTTATCAACTGATTTTTGAAGTTGTGATTTTACATTACTTTATGGGACAGATTAACACAACCGCAATGATTAATTCATTTTTAACTTTAGTATAAACGACTGGAACACTTTGAAATAAATATATCTGAAGTAATATCCTATTGGAACTATAACACACCTTGCACTCTTTCATGTACCGTCGAAAATAAAATAGTAATAATTTAGAAGAAATAAAACGGACAGCTTTAACATAAAGATTTATTGCATTCCCTTGAATCAGCTATTTTCTTTCTCGCGCCTTTTATTAGTCCCAAGGGCGAGTTTATTAAACACTACTAAGGAAAGAATTTCTACCAAAACACTCGCTTCTATAACAAAACTGATACTGTTAAAAAAAAAAAAAAAAACACTATATTTATATAGTTTGAGTGGGTGGATCTATATAAAAAAGAAAAAAACAGAATATATATTAGAAGGTTAAATATTAAAGCTAATAAAAAGTTAGTTTGTGAAGTAATAAGACAGAAATGCAGTTAATTTCAAATATTAAAAAAATCCGTCATTAGATGTCAGAATAGCCTTCTATTATTACTTTTTTATATCAGGTTATTTTCTTCTATGAAAATTGCATTTTCTGATAATTTCGAGTTGGTGGGTAATCACCTATATTTCATAATATATAAGATCTGTTCTGATAATTTCGAGTTGGTGGGTAATCACCTATATTTCATAATATATAAGATCTGTTCTGATAATTTCGAGTTGGTGGGTAATCACCTAAATTTCATAATATATAAGATCTGTACTGATAATTTCGAGCTGGTGGGAAATCACCTATATTTCATAATATATAAGATCTGTTCTGATAATTTCGAGTTGGTGGGTAATCACCTAAATTTCATAATATATAAGATCTGTACTGATAATTTCGAGTTGGTGTGTATCTTCATATAATCACCTATATTTCATAAAATATAAGATCTGTCGATTGAGAATAACATCCACGGGAGAGCCGTTAACGAAATATAGGTGTATCCAAAAAGGAGTTGTTTGTATGAGTAAGCAAAAATAGTTAACTGAATATGAATTGGTATGAAATCGATATTAGACCCATTCAATACCAATATCCATTTTTTTTCCAAATTTGAACCAAATCAGACGAGACGTTTTCGAAATATAGGTATGCCCATAAAAATAAGTTTATGCGTACAAGCGAAAGCAGTAAATGAGATCTTATAACTGTATATTATGCGACTAACCAGGTACCAACCTTGAACTTAGGAACCAATTTTGAATGAGAATCTTCTTCACTTCGTTTTTGTTCTTACGCGTTTGTCTTAACATCGTCAATATGCAGCTATTTAAGCCCACCCAATCTATGAAGGCTGCTAGGCAATCTACCTTCCTAAAATTATTCGAGTCTTCTGCCATTCATCTCATTAAAAGAAGCAGAAGCAATGTTAAATCCATTGCAATAAGTTGCAATAACACTATTCTTTTGATCTCTCGAAATGGAATTCAGAAACACCCTGTTTTGAAATTTAAATTTAGCACTAACTTGTATAGCAACGAGATTTGTTTAGTTAGCTACAGTTGATGAATAGCTAAATCGCTGTCCTATTAATGCTAAAATAACCTGGACAACTTCCATCCCATTTATGCTACGTAGACATGGATCTGCATCATCTCTACGTATCTGCATAGTCCACAGATTACTTGACTTCTAGCAAACATCTATTAAACTGTTCCACTAACTTTATAATTAGAGATGACGAGTATTTGCAATTGGTGTCTCTCAGAAATTATGTACGTGTACTTGGAAAGTTTCAAGCTCAGTTGCTTACTCAACTCCAAATAACTTTAAGTTCCACGTCAGTGGTAAACTAATTGAATTATTACAATAATAAAAGCATCCAAATTTCTCAGGAGTTCCATAGAGAAAAGAATATTTTCACCACACTTTGGTGTGGTGGAAATATACCTAACTAGATTTCATATTCAACATTGTCTTTTTCAGTTAAATGATTCACTGTTTAGGGAGAGAATACTCAGTGAGATTGATTACTTAACTCGTTAGTTTAAATAAGAAAATTCAAAGGCAGAAATTTTGTTTCTATTCCACCACTCTGATTAAATTTGTTTTGGTGGAACCTTGATTGTTAGCAGATCAAAGAGGGACTTGGAAAGGGCCATTCTAGCAATGGCGACAGTGGGATAGAAAATGGGCCTGCGAATCAACCAAGACTAATCCCGCACGCTCGCTATTATCCACTGTTACATATAGAGGTTTCACATTTGAAAGTATAAATAGTTTAGTTTATTATCTAGGATCCCTACGGTGAACAGAATATAAGTGTAACTAATGTGTGTTATTTTGGTATGTTAAAAACATATGTCATGTCATGAGGAAAACAAAATCTCTTTGTATATAACATTAATTAGGCCATCATTAACCTCTGCTTCAGAAAAATTAGCCATATCGCGTTTAATAATATTTAAGAGAAAAATCCTAAAGAGAATGTTTGGATCTGCAAAAAATGGTAACCTGTAAAGGCTCAGGTGCCAAATTTACCGGTATCCGAATGTAGTACAGTACATAAGACTCTGAAAACTGCGGTGGGCTGGGTATGTCGTAAGAATGAATAGTGTCTCTTCCTTTCAGAAATTATTGTTTGGATATGTGAAAAAAAAGAAATAGAGAACAGCCACGACCGAGATGAATAGACGAGATTGAATCAGAAGCACAGAAATTTCTGAAAAGAAGAGCTTGACCGAACCTTGAACAACACAGTCTTGGTGTGGCAAAGGTCCGTAGCGAGTTTTAGGACCTGCGATGATGATGCATTCACCTAGCATCAATTTGAGCGCTTAGAGGCATCTTTACGTCTAACACTTCATGAGATAAAGTTGTTCAGTTACCAAAGTTATTTTTTAAATAATGAAATATCAACATTTTGAGAATTTATTTTGGCAAATATCATGGAAACTACTGCGCCTGTGAAAATATTTATTATAAATTATTATAGCATTTAACGAGCTTTGATTAGACCGCTTATAGGCACTTGTACAACGAAAGGTTCTCGATATTTTTAAATTTTCGCTAAATGAGCGTAGGTGTAGGTAATTTCTATTATAAAATGAACTTTCGATGCCATCCTGCAATAATTCAATTCCTACTTATCAAAGACAGTTACTGTTATACCTGAAAAAAAGTTAGTAAAAATTTAATCAATTTCAGACAGAGAATATCGAGCATAAGATAATAATTTTTGTAAAAAATGACAAGCTTTTTGACCTTTAAAATTAGATTCCATCGATCAACTTCATATTTGCAATTAATGATAAGAATACTTTCTACCTACAGGATCAAAAATTTTCTTCAGATTGGATCCTTTTATAGCCTCGGTTCCTGCTCTATTAGAAGAAATTAAAATATGTTTTCTTACTTTAAAATCCTTTTGTGGTGTCATTAGCTGACCGTAGATGAACATGCTTGGGGTGCGGTCGGCAAAGATACATACAAACAAACAAAACTTATTTACTTTGTGGCACGTCGTGCCACTGAATTTCAGGCCTTTATCAGGGCTGAAAAATAAACCTTAATTCAGAGACCGCAATAAATAAAAATAAAATAATAAACAAACTTGGAAATATTCACACCTATAAATTGTGTATAATATAAAATAGTAATTGATTGATACCAAAAAAAGATAAAATATAATATTGTAAAGGTAAGATTTATACAAAATAAATTATAAAAAAATAGATACGAAAGCTTTTATTTTTTGGAACATATATTTCGTTTTCTTTCATTACTTGACGTTGTTTTACATTTTTTAAATCATTTTTAGACGTTACCTACATTTTTATTGTGTTTATTCTACAACTCATTATATAAACTTTCTTCTACACCTGTCATTATGCTTATTTCTATATTTACTTGAACACTGTCTGTTTTTTGTTATTTTTTATCATTTATTTTGTAAGATTCTTACCTCTGCAATATTATATTTTATCTTCTATTAGAATCAATCAACTTAATTTATTGTTTTCTACATTTCCAAATGTTTTTTATTTTATTTTTATTTTTTATGGTCTCTGTATTAAGGTCATTAAGTTTTTCAGCCCTAATGAAGGCCTGAAATTTAGGCCATCGAGACGTCGGCACAAATAAATAAGTTTTGTGTATTTTTGCTGACCGCAACCCCGACCGTTTTCTTCTTATAAAAATTATTTTATTTAGTTAATCTTGTCACAAATTTTTGCAGCCGGCTTTCAGGCCAATATATACAATACGTTTTATTGAAATCAACAAACGGGGAATTCTAACTCTCAATCCTTAGGCAAAACAGATAAACATTCCAGCCTTAAACCCATTGTATTTGGTTGTATTCAACTGAATACCAATCTTCCAGATGACCAATACCACTTAGTAATTAGCTTTGGGTGGTAGGATGACTACGGACAGTATTATCTACTGAATATAATTCATAAATTCATTTAGTAAAAGGTATTACAAACCAAAAGCCATTTCTAGGACTTAAATTACCTCTTCATTTACATAAAAAATTCATTTTTTTTTTTAATAACCTGCTTTATTTACTACAATAAAATATATAAACACATCTGTTTAGAAACAGAATTAAAATATAAAATGTGAATGAAATTCTCTGATTCAGAGGAAAATCTTATTTTCATTTGCTACATGTATCTTCGATAATGAGGGAGCAAATTAATAGCACTAAGCTCCAAAAAATATCATAATAAAGGCGTCGATTGTTTTAAAAAAACTATACAATTCATTACTTTTCTATTAAATAACAAAAGTAACAATGTTGATTATAATCAGAGATTAGTTTGCTTTGTTATTTGCTATTTAAACATAATGCTTTAGAAAATTATGGTTTTCCTAAGTTGGGCAATACACAATGGGGAATTTGACAGAAAAAACTAATGGGGCGTGGCAAGTGTTGATAAGTAACCTTAGAATTTATGATTGAACAAGTTAATCTCGCACTTCATTCATTCATTAATAATAAATTTATAAAGGCGGCGAAGAATGGCGTGGTAGCATATTGATGGTTTCTATGGAAATTTTATTTACTACTAAAACATGAACTTAATTTGTACTTCAAGTACCAAGTACCCAGGTTCGAATCCGGCTCTGGCAGATAATTATTTATTCTGTTACTGTAGCCCTAAGTCAACTCTGAGGGTTCGGGACCCCATCCAATCTCATACAGAGTGTACCCCCAATTGGCTTGCACAACCGTCTGGTAACAATAATTCCTCAGAATGTACTACAATCCTATTTTGTCAAAGTTAGTTATCCTGTATATTAATTTAATGTTAATAAATTATTAAAGTATATCATTTAATTTAAAAAATTTAAATTGTTAAATAGATCATAAAAATCTTAACGAAAAAATAATATGTTTATTATAGTCCCTATATCCAAATTTAAAAATCCTTTTTATAGCTCCCCAAATTATGTTATGTTTTTGTATTATAGTTATATAATTTATTAGATCATTACACTTCTTTTGATCAATCTCCAATATATATAAAATAACATCCAAATCAAGGCCGTTGAAAATAATTAAAACAAAACTGCATCTGACTACAAGCTTTTATTATTTTGAGGTAAATTATTTCGTTTAATATTTATTATATTAATATTATCTTCACTAATTATTAATCAAATCAGAAAATTGATATCGTGTCTTTTAAAAGTAATTTTTAATATAGAAGTTTCACTTCTGCAGGCCAGTCCCAATACTGTCACAGCATTGTTTTATCTTTGTATTAGGTACTTATGTACGTAATTGGCAATATATCCATACATTATAATTCAGAAAATAATAATTATTTTGTCAAATGTGGTAGGTGACCAAAAACCAATTACAGGTTGGTGGAACTGAAAGAAGAGACTGAAATTTACAATTTTCTCTGCTTGATATAGTGAACTGATAAATTTTTATATTTCTATTAACAAATGTAACAACATAGCCGAGGATAATAGGGCCATTACTCAACCGCAAAATCATTAAGGTAAAAATAGATTTCGAAAATGACTAAGAGATAATAAAATACACCAATACAAAGCTGGAACATCAGTTCAGGATTTAATAAACCAAAACCATTGGATCCACTAATGACAGAAATACAGCAAGAGTCTTTTTTCACAACACCTAGGTACAACGAAAAGCATATGGTTCACGAGGTGTATCCGGATTTGACCTTGTCATTTCGTTACGAGATGTATTCTAGAATCACGTGTCTGATGTGATTATGTGAAACGAGAAAACTTGCTTCACATCTTTATCCGTGATACAAAATACCAGTTACGGTGCATAAGATGTCATGGCTAAGAAGTTATGAAATACCATGATGCTAACCGAACAGGTATGAGAAGCCCGTAACAGCTATAAAATTTCATTTAATAAAGATTAGGATAACACCTTTATTTTTTTATTTATTAATTGTATACCAGATCGGCCTGGTGGGCCTTGCACGGTTGATATAACCAATACATTATATTTTTTTTTTAACAGTTGATTATATGGGGGATATAGTCTCGTATAAAAGAGACTCTTAACTATATACAATGTTATAATTAAGAAAGAAAAAAAGATAAAATAAATAGATAAGAATAATGCTTCTTAATAAAAGAGAAAAGTCAAATTAATAACAACAAATAAGGATATTTATAGACTTAACAAAACAAACAATTGCTCTCTAATGGTGAACATCTTTATGATATCATCAGACCCAGTGATAACAAGTTTAAGGCAACAACTACAAAAATATCCATTTAATTCCATCCACAAGTACTGCAAAGGTTGCAATGCAATCTGCCTCATTTGTCTGGGCCCACGTCCTAAATAAAATTGGGTGAATCAAGACTTGTTGATGAATAAATCAAATTATAACACTTATATTTTTGTTTTTAGAAAAGATTTGCTTTGAATTTTAAGTTACTTGTTTCTTATCCTCATTTATTTTATTGATTTATTGTATTCTTAATTATTTATAACTTATATATATATTTGTTTCCAATATTTAAAGATATCTCATTAAAAGAGTTCCTTGTATGAAAGAGCTGAAATCCTCCATGAATATTTCTTGAATAAATCATCAAATCCTGATGTAAGAACGAAAATATTTTAATTGACCACAGCTTCTCTTAAAACATTTATGTTTTAGTTCGAAACTTTAAAAAATTAAAAAGATATCTTCTATTATTGCTTCTATTCCAATAGTTTTTATCTTTATTCAAATATATTGGAGCATTTATTATCTATTATTACATACATAATAAAGAAGAAGAAAGAAAAAAGCCCATTTTTTATCTAACGCGCGGTTTCCCCTGAAGGTTCACTTTTTTTTCTATATTTTGAAAAATTACGGTTTGCTTAGTGGTTATATCTACAGGTTTTAAATAAAAAGTACCTTTATTTTTTAATGATAGATATCGCTATACCACGGTCAAAAATTAATTTTAGGGGTTCGTTCCAAAAATGTTATATAAAATGATTTTTCAGCGTGAAACTCTCTTGATACCTTTGGTGAACGTAAGATGCGATGTTTTCTTATTCCTGATATGTTTGAAGAAATTTTATTAAAGAACTTTTTAAAGGAAGTTCATTTATTTTTAAAAAATCGTTCCGTCCGCTTTATTATATTATTCCAGATATCCATCCATGCCTTTAATAAAAGAATATAGTCCTCCCAATTCGTGAAATAACATAACATTCTTGTAATCTCTGGCTATTTCTTAATGGTCCTCATGATCTCTGTGGTATTTCCGTTATGACATAACTCCTAGCTGGAATAATTTATTTTTCTTCTAATAAACGCTCATATTTTTTAGAGAACAATACAATGTATTTAATTTTATTAATAATATTTAAAACAAATCTGACTTTGACATTCATCGATTTTAATGATTGTAAACCATTTACAAATTAGAACTGCTTGAGTGTCCTAGTAAAGTGTTGATAGCAGTATTGATAATAAATACCTCTAATGTATTACTGATTTCTTTTGGGTTTTAGGTTATGAGCATGTGCGTGTTCGTAAATGGCAATAAGCTTGAACACATAGATTAAAAATAACTGATAAGAAACTTCAGAAATCTTGATGTAACTAATTAAATTTTATTTAATCTATGGGAGTTTCAATTTTTATCATTTTTTGGGACAATCAGTCCAGTTTTATTTGTAACTTAAACTATTTACAGAAATTATGTATGCATTTTACGCCTCAAATGTACCTCATGGAACGATTTTTAGCCTAATGTTCTTGTATATGCTAAGATACATTGAGTTGGCAATCGATAACTATAAGTATTTTTATATGTTTTACCAAAATTCCTCAAAATATAATGCTAGTTCGTTTTTGGGGTAATTACATGATAGATATTATAAAAATTGTTGTCTTCATCGCACATTGCTGAGCTGCAGTAGGTATAGGCCAGTCGCCACCATTAGAAAAGTTGAACACATTTTCTTACATGTTGACTGTTTTTACATTTTTCTTCTGAGAAAAAAAACGTATAAAAGAAACTAGGCAGAAGTTTACTAATAGGTTTATATATTTTTTATTTTTTTTCCCAATTATCTGTGGAATAAACTTTTGTTTTTAAACTAATTGCATCTGTAGAATTTTTAATTGTTTTTGTTCTAATATTCTTTTGATATGTAAGTCTAATTCTTATGTTCCGGGAGTTTTTCATTTATGTGGAACTTCATTAGTTAGATATCGAAATGGTGTGAGGTATGGATACTATCGACCCTGAGACGAACTATGAGAAGAAATGAAGGAGAAGAGGGAATAGATGGAGTAAAGTAAACGAGCCACGGCCACAAATATCTTCCCGGCACATCACTGATTAAGATGTGTGGCCTCTTTTTAAGTGCCCTCTTTCTCTCTGCCTCTCCAGTTGTGTTCCTCAGAGGTCACTTAAGTGAAAAGGATATATTGGATATTTTCATCTACGCCGTGAAAAGTATAGATCGGAACAAGATTGGCCTGAGTTATTTATTTATTTGGTAGATTATATTTAAAGACCTTCACTGTCCTTGAGTTCGGTACAACCTTCGCCATAATTATTTTGGCAATAGAAACCAATGAAAGACATTTGTATACTTTTGCTAAGTTTGCGTAGAACATGGTTAATTTTATTATGAATTGAATGGTTCACTGGAGATTAATAGTAATTAATAATCATATTACCAGTAAAAAATAAAACGAAAACTAGAATAAAAAGTATTGGATATGTTTCGTCCCATAATAAATATCTTCAAGTCTACTAAGACGATAAACAATAAAGACTAAGCTCGTCTAAATTTAGATTACCACGCTAACATTCTCTTGATTGTTTATTAACTTAAATTTTTTAATATTATCTCATAAAAAGAATGTAAATTTCAAAAAATACCAATTTAGATGAAAATGTTCAGTCATTTTCAATATAACTTTATTATTACAAATTTTTCAAATTCTAATAATATTTTTTTTTAAATAGCATAGAATATTTTTAGTTTAGCATATTTTTTTTCATTTTTATGTTCTTCAAGATTGTGAGTTTTATGACTGTTCTGGGTAAATAAAAATCTTAAATGTTACTTATAAGCTCTGAATAATAAAATAATTATTTTAACTAAATTAAAATCTACACCACTACAAACCATGAAGGGTTAAGAGTGCAGTACTTTGTAAGGAAGTACTGCTACTAGACCAAAGGTGGTGCAAGGAAGTGATTTAGTCAGAA
Organism: Halyomorpha halys; assembly: GCF_000696795.3. Classification (NCBI taxonomy): domain Eukaryota; kingdom Metazoa; phylum Arthropoda; class Insecta; order Hemiptera; family Pentatomidae; genus Halyomorpha; species Halyomorpha halys. Next base: position 429,373 of record NW_027106269.1, on the reverse strand, counting down.
CCACGATCAACAAATTTAGCTACATTTTTACCCAATTAAGAGTACCTAATTTTTGAGGCTGGGAGGACCCCAGAATAGCTCCAGAACCAACAGGGTTGACTCTCGGCTACAGTATAAAAGAAAACAATTTTCTGCCCAGCCGGATTCGAACCTGGGTCCGTGGAATTGCCATGCAACAGTGCCACCGCATCCCATATCCCTAGCGCATAATATTAAAATAATCATAATTAATTAAAATAATTACTAGACTAATTTAAAAATAATTACGTCATTCAAATTGATGGGAAAAAAACATTGTTTTTTCTGTCAATGATCCACGTTCACGAAATAGATGCATAACTGCTTACAATCTCATTCAAATCCAAGTTAACTCAAATCGCGTATCAATGTATTTTAACTTTTCAGATTTCTAACATACAAGGATCCATTTATGAGCGTTAGAAAATGAAAATACAATCGATTTTAGGATCGCTTATGGATTTATTTTAACTTTTCTGATTTCTAACATATTAGGGACAATTTATATGTTTTGGGATATGCAGAATATGAAAATTCTATCGATTTTAAGATCACGTATCGATTTATTTTAACTTTGCTGATTTCTGACATATTAGGGCCCCTCTCTATGTTTTCTAAGAGATGGAAAACGTCAATGCTATCGATTTTAAGATCGCATTTTAAAAAAATGACGAATACTCATTTATTCAGAAGGTTAATCGTATTTTTTTTCTGAATAATTGATTATTCAAGTAGAAAATTAAGGAATTAAATTGTATTTATCTTTCGTCAATCGAATAATTTATCTACAAATGTTGGAAAGCTCAATTTTCGCTTTTTCGACTCTTATGAACATCTTTTAGATTTTCATAAGAGAAAAAGTAGTGTAAAATCAAGAAAAATTTCTCAATCTCTACTTCAATAAGGTGCAAATTGTACAATTTCGTGCAGTTTAGATAGATTTAAACCCTTCATGCAGATTAGTAGAATCGTTTTGATATTACAACAATGTTTGTGAAGTTTGATAAAAATTTGAAGGCACCCAGTAATAAATTTTTCGAATACTATCAAAATTTGTACTGAAGGGTTTTTGAGGTGCTAAAAATTGTATTTTATCAACTTTATTTCACCATAAAAATATTTTAACCCACTTCGGCATATAGGGGTAAAAAATATATATATATTTTCCCTGTCCGGTATAAGATAAATACATTTTGCAGAAACCTATGATATGGTTAGACCATTGAAACCATAATTCAGACCGTCTCACGTCGCAAAACGTATTATGTTAATTTGTTTGTGTAATTTCGTAATAACAGTTTTTGAGGGTACTAAAAATGAATCTGAATAGCTTTATTAATTTTGAAGAATTCCTGTCTAATATTTTTCGACCTAGTATCACCAATTAAAGGTTTTTAACCAATTTAAAGCTGTGATACTACGTGAGTTGCCTCCCCTTCTAAGACAGAGAAAAAAAATTGTAATGACTCCCAGAACTTTGTAGTATTGTAGCAGTCCTTAAATTCTAAACCTGGCGTTGGTCACCACTGTGCTCTTATTACTGTTACAAAATGCTACCACGAGCTAAATATAACAAGTTAATACATTTTGAATTACGTTTGACAGTACATAGCTACTGTCATTTTGTTTAAAAATATTTTTTTATGATGATTAAATGGCCCTATTCCGATAAAATGAATTCTTAAAATTAATACTGTTAATCAGTATGAAATGTTTTTTTTTTTTTATGTTCCCTTGTAATTCCCGATTTCAAATAAAAAATTTGTTTTGCATGATAGTGATTTTAGTTAAGAGGAACTAACATAAGAAAATTCATAATTTTCTTTATTTTTATTTTAGGAGATTTCTTATTTGTTGAAAACTCAGACCTGAAACTTGCCCGTTATATTTTATAATTACCATAGAAAGAATAAGTACTCTTAAAACATGCACTCACACAAATATTTCCTGAAAAAATTTTCAACTCATAATTCCTGAATATGTTTATTTGTATTAACGATATAGATGTAAGTTGAAACAATTATTATAAATTATACAAATCCAAAATAAAGCAATAAATCCTACATTTCCCTAAAACATAGAACTTAAAAAATTTCTCTCATAAATTATTGAAACAGAAATGGAATATTTTATTTTTAAAAAATACCTAATTAAACCAGAACAGGATGTTTTTCGTTTTCTTTTTTGAAAGAAAAAAGAATAAGAGTTAGTTCTTGGAAAACGGTAAGTTAATTTAAGATAATTTCAAATATTTATGGAACAAAGCTACAAAAAAACTTCTTTTCTGTTGCTCGTATTTTTAGGGCTGCTCCAAAGCAATACTTCACAACAGATGTCAGTTCTCTTGGTTTATTTAAAAAGGTTCGGTCGGGGAGAAAACGCTTCAGGTTTCTTATAACGAACAATGCAGTTGCTTAAAATGAAAAATTGTAGAAAAATACATTTCATTCAACACTTCTGAAGTGTTAATAATTAAAAAAATATTTTCCATTCGCTCACGCGTAAATTCACTCTTTTTACATCTAATTTAGTTTCCAGAATATATAATTAATATATATTTTCATAAGAATTATAGATTGAACTAAAAAGTATATTTCTATTTTGTTTAAAAAATAAAAAATAAATTAATATTTTGACAATATAAAATATCAGCTTTCTAAAACTCTCCTACACAAAATCCATTCATACATAATATAATAACAAAAACAGTCTGGGGCATTCTAGGCATAATTTTATAAAATGTCCATCCCATAACAACTAGAACTCTACAAGCAATACCTAGAAACAATATAAAGACTAATTAATAGGTTGAAATAAGATATGGCCGAAACCCTCATACATAAAAACTCAGCATTATGAAAATGAACTGTACGAGAGACCTCCTGGAAAAGGAAAAGCGAGAGGGTACAGCCGCTGGATACAATATCCCGTTCATGGACGTATCTACAAGCTTAGGGACAACGGGGCCAAAACATAAATGGGACTTTCTGGGTAAATAATGAAACAAATTTTTGTAGAACTTCTCCTAAAACGCATCATAAATTCATAATACCAATGACTTATCTTACAGTGATGCTATGTACATGTACTCCCTCATAACTTAACGTAAAATATAATTAAAGGTTCTCTCTTTTAGGAAAAATTAAATTTTTTCAAATAAGCTTTTGACTAAACAGATTTAAATTTTATACTTACGTTCTGTCAGAAAATTAATGGAAAGTTGTAATTTTCCTAAAAGAGGGAACATTTAATTAATTTTTTCATAAGGTTAGTGAAAATATACTTAGAACTACTGCGAAGCAATAGATCGATATTTTCCCAATGAAATAGTAAGAAAATCAATTTATGCATTATTTTCACTGTACCTAAATGTAAATTACTAATTAACCAAAGATGATAGTTAGATA
>NW_027106269.1:422797-425898 GCF_000696795.3 Halyomorpha halys | reverse complement strand
ATATAGTTGGAAAAACTACCAATCCAGTTGTAATATTGAATCAAAATAGGATTTGAAATAAAAAATATCAGAAGAAAATCTATATCTATAAAATCATAGAAATTATTTGGATAATGACGGAAACAGAAATGTATTAGTTATTTCATATAATAAATGAATTTCATAGTTATTTAATAGCCGTCATAAACTCCAACAATCATTTATGAAATGAGGATTTTGAGGGGATCATTTATGAAATCACTAATAGGGTACGTTTGGGTTTGAAACTGATAATATGTAAGCTTCAATTTGTATATTTTTGTAATTTTTGTTAAAGATTATTCCGTACCAGAATTTCAAAACTGATTATTGTACGGTTAGTGTGGACAGAACATTCATTATAAATAAATCATTTTTTGAAGTAATATCTTTAATAAGATTGAATTTTTATAAATTAGTATAAATATCCTCCATTTCATAAATTATATTAGGTCACTCGGATCAAAAAGTAGTTCCGATGAAATATTTCTTATTTAACTTGTTAATAATTATGTAATATTTATGTTTATTAATTTCGTTTTCAATGTTACAAGAAGCAGAAGGATGACACTAATTTGGAATGGAAATTACTAAACATAAAAGAGGTCATTCGTTCATGCACGAAATTGTTTAAATGTTTTATTCATATCATATTATTCCAGAGATGGAGGTGAAGAGAACGTTTAAACAAGAATAGCCGTTTAGGGCTGGTTTAGGAGAGGGTTAACTACTACAATATACAAACATTAACAGCGTCACGTTTAACATTGCCCTACACATCCTGCCACCTAACGTAAACAAGCTAAACATTTCCAAAACATGTAACCGAGAATCTTCGACAATATTACAGTATATCTCTAATATAATCTCTGGAAATTAGGAACAAATTGCTACACATAATTTAAATTTACACTAAACTTTTATTTATTTTTTTTATGTCTATCATTTAGGGCATACTTTTTTTATAACTTCATTGATTTTTGTTAGCATTACGAATAAATGAAGAAGGGATTCGCTTCTTTTTTTTTTAAGATGGAAACACTTCATATTAATATAAAACAAGGAACGTTTAAATTAAAATTTAAAATTTTGAATATAAAAATATGTTAACATATGTTTGTTTCCGTCATATAATTTATAAGAAAAAAAATATGAATTTTTAACGTTGTAAATTAATATATAATATTAACTGCCTAATATCAAATTATATTTTTAAAAACTTATAATTAATTTTAACTTGTTAACTAGAAATTCACTGTATTATTTTAAGCTGTGGATTGTGTATTTTTGTTTGTAAATCAATGAATTCGATAATGATGAAACCACCTAAAACCTTGTTCAGATGGTGAAACAAAGCAAAGAAGTCATAAAATGGTAATTTGTTTCAGATAGAAATAATATGAATAGCTAATAATCCCTTTTGTACTGCGTTAAGTAAAAGCTTGACTAATTGATTTATTTTGGTTTACTTTAAATGTATCTCTTTTTCTAATTATACAATTTTAACAGCTTTACCTTTATTATGGATAATTAATGAAATAAAACATTAAATAAATTAGTAGATTTTTTTTAAACGATAGTAGATTTTTTTTTTTTAAGTTATTGAACAATGTTCAGCACGTGACTGAATTTGATTATTCCTCCCAAAAAAAAAATAATAATTTTTTTAATTAATGTCCGTTTCAAATCTAAATCACCTAATTCCTCACAATCAATTAATATTCCATTACTAAGATTAATCTATAATTAACGTCAAAGTTATTCAATATTTAATGTTACATCTCAATTTAATTTATTCAACCTTATGTTTTTAATCAGTGCGCAGGTTATATCTGCCGAGAAACGGATCGTCATGCGTGATAAGACCCGCCTAGTGTATCTCAGTCGTAGCATCTCTGACCTAAAAACTGATTCCTCCAGCATTTACTCAGTTGAGATTTGTTTTTTAGGGATAATCTTTTCTGGTGTGCAATATTACTAGATTTATATTGTTCTAATTAAATTATTTTCATAAACTGAATGGATTAACAGTTTACAATTTTTAGCAAAAAATTACAATAATAAGATATGAACAATCATTTGTTGTTTACCATACTTTTTTTAATTATTTGTTATTTTATGTTATTTTTTATAGTTCAATATTAGATTTTTTTGCAATTTTCTCTTATTTCCTTATAAATAATTTAGGAAAATCCTAAAATAAAAAATTGATAAACAAAATATTTCAATCATATTATTTTAAGGAAAAAAATCGAGCCATTCCCACTTTTTTATATTTTTATTATAATGATTGTTTCGAGTTAACTGGATGATCTTCAACCCACATTTACAGATAATTCATACTTAATCTTTAAAAATATTTTGACATATAACTTAGCATTAATAAACAACATGATTATAAATAAAGCTAAATTGGACTGCATTCTACAATATATATATAAACCATAACCAATTTCAGTTTTTTAAAAAATGATCAATTTCTACCATAACTAATTTACATTCGTAGTTTAAATTTCTTTACCTTTCATTCTTCTACATCATAAATTTATCCTATCCGTAACTTTATAAATATTTTGTTTTATTTCATCTCCTTTATGTTATATCCATATTATCTGATGTTTAATTTTGATAACATTAACTTCTTAAATTTACTATATGTAAAATGGATCCTTTTTTTATAATCATTAAAATGTTTTTTTATTTATAATAAGATAATATAATGGATTATTAAATTATCTCTAATATATCCTATTTATTGTAAAGCTGAATGTGAAATGTTATTTCAATATATTATGAAAAATGGGATTTGCTATATTTTTTTCATGAAATAATATAATTAATATAATGATTATATTAATTATATTATTTCCTATAAACCTTAAATAAAAACAATTAGGAGGAATTAAATAATTAACACAAGATTGAAACAAAAATACAGTATAATAAACTAGATCAACAAGTTTAAATAAAATAATTTGTATCTAAGTAAAGTCTCAAATATTCTTTATTTTTACTTTAAGTGTCCGTTTAGGCTATACTTTAGTAGGTATGTTTAGGCTAACCTGGCCATCCTCAACAATATT
>NW_027106269.1:417256-420492 GCF_000696795.3 Halyomorpha halys | reverse complement strand
TTTAAAAAAAGGAGAACTGGACTATGATCTGATGAAAGGTCATCTAGGGATTCAACAATGGTTTGAGAGGAGGAGATCTGAGAGGTGATAAATATGTCAAGGATATTAAATAAATCTAATTTTAAAATGTTTTTGTAATAAGTGGATGATAATAGAGTTAAGTTAATCCGTAATTAAAAATGTTAACATTAATAAAAAGTGACAAAATAGGTTGATTTAATTACATTTACTGAACTGGACAGGATATTGAGGATGGCTAGGTTGGCCGAAACGTTGGGCATTTAAAGTAACAATAAGGAATGTTTAAGACTTAATTCGGATACAAATTATTTTATTTAAATAATAAAACCAGTCTCGAAGAAGTGAGAAGATTAATATATTGATAAAATAGATCGATTAGTTTTAATAATATAAGTATAAAAAAAAGCCATCTATATAAAGCAAAACTCGTATCTAAAAATTTCTGATAATACTTTGTTTGCTTTATTAATGCAGACATATGGCGGCAGCGACTTTTTTATTTATAAATCATTGATCATGTTAACTATTTATTTAATGAAGACAGATATTTGGTAAGATATTTAACAACATTGTGAAGAAAATATAAAACCACATTACAAAGTAAGAAAACCCAAGATAGCAACATTTGCATATACGCCACTTATAATTTAATACGTAGTAGTTACATCAAATAGTTATAGATACGCCATTCAGACAGATGATGATGTAACCCATTCCAGTAAATTTAACACTAACAAAAAGTGAAGATATTAACATTTAAAGACAACAACAATTTTTTAAAGACAGAAAAAGATAGTAGTATTTTCTCTTTATTGTAAACATTACATTACTAGCCTCATTACACGATGCGACTTGAATCAAAAAGAAATTCCCTATTCCGAAAGAGTGACATATTGATGAAATGATTTAGCATGATAATTTTTGTAAAATGTTTATTTCATAAAAATTTAAATATATTTATTTCCTCCTATTATCATGGTCCATATCCAGAAAATTCTATTAGAGATAGCTTATACGTTATCGGTCAGCAAAAAACGTTACGAGGTCACACTCAATTCTGATTGCTACAATATTTTTTTCTGTCTTAATCAATCAGTAATTAGTACCACATTAATAATTTGAAGATCCATAAATCATTTTCTTTTCTTTTGATATCTGTACCACTGAGGGAGAAAGGAGATATGACCATTTTTTACTAATTTAGCATTATTGAATATTTTTATTCAATGATTTTTGCAAAACTCAGAGATGGCAGATGACTATATCCTAGACCAAGTGTGGGAGAAGTCACATGCTTTAAAAAAAAATAAAAATCGGGTAAAGTATTTTTATATTCGGGGGAAAACAACTTTTCTAATTCCTCTCCAATGAACGCTAGGAATTGTGGTACTAGGTGATGTACCTCTGAGATACATAACTGTTCTTGCTTTACTCGGAGCAAAAAATATGTCCTAGATCTAGATCCTAGCGAAAGTAGCGTTAAAACATTTTACTCAAAGAGTAACTGCAACTTGAAACTAACATCAATAATACATTTTAAGTTAACAAATTGGGATTTCATCGATATAACGTTGTATTTGAATAAAAAACTTTAGGATCTAATTATAACCTCACTATTAACATATTTCATTTCAAAACCAAGCAGCAATATTATACGTAATATAATGTAAAATCAATTATGAATCGTATATATGGCCACAGTTCCATCATCACTAACTTGATGAAATTGGTAGAGTTTCGCCAAATGTCGGCCGTGACCGATTTTACGGGTTGGTTTATTTACCCTCCGTAAATACTAACTAAATCGGTCAGTTCTGAACACGCAAGTCCAGACCGACGTATTTTACTGATCCGCGATATCAACAGGGAAGGCTCGGGGAATAAAAATGACATTTTATGTCTCTTCAGACACTCTCAATTCCTCCATTACATGGTTTTCGGAAATAAATTAATAGATTATTGTTTTATTTATTTGTTTAACCTTTTTTTCAAACAAAAATTTAATCGAATCCAACGGCGATAATTGGAACCATGTGTCATAAATGTTATTTTCAATAGATATAATTAACGCGATTAATGCATTTACGATTTACATCAAGCTCAATCACAATTGAGCCTAGATATGTGATAGCAAACTAACCACTTTTTTTGTGATATTGAATTTTATTTTTAACAATATATGAGAAATTAGTTCCTAAAGAACTTAAAAAATAAATAGAAAACTGATATTATCTTAATTGATTCATAAATGAATTTAGATATATTATAATGAGGTGTAGATAGTTGACCGTAGATTAATGATTGGATAAGTTTGTCGGGGGGTGCGGTCAGCAAAGAACAACATAAATAAACAAAACCATATTTATTTATTTTATGCCGACGTTTCGACCTGAATTTCTGGTCTTCATCAGGGCTATGGAACCAAAGAGATAACAACAACATTTAGAGTAACATACAATTGAAAAGGAATAGTGTACAAACAAATTTAGAATTATACAAAATATTGAATTAAATCATAAATTTACTACCATACAATTCCATACAATCAATTAAAATTTTGTACTATTCAATTATCAGTTATCAATTTTTTATCATTTATGATTTAATTCAATATTTTGTATAATTCTAAATTTGTTTGTATACTATTCCTTTTCAATTGTATGTTACTCTAAATATTGCTGTTATCTCTTTTGTTCTATAGCCCTGATGAAGACCTGAAACTCAGGTCGAAACGTCGGCATAAAATAAATAAATATGGTTCTGTTTATTTATGTTGTTCTTTGCTGACCGCACCCCCCGACAAACTTCTCCAATCATTAGATATATTATGTTTAAATTCTTTTATAAATCTAGTATGAACTTTTAATGCATCATTGCCACCATATTCTTAAAAAAATTATAGATGCGTTTATAATTGGCATTGATTATACAGGTACTCTTTGTGCGTTTATGTATATGTTGGACGAAATAAATAGGACTTGAAGTATTATGTATTATATTATGAAAATAAATAATTTATTACTAAATAATTCAAAAACACTATCCAAATTATAGTCTCAAAACATTTATTTCATTTACACGTCCAACGTTTCGGCCAATTTTGCCATCTTTTGGGACAATCTTAATTTACTATGAGACATATCATTTAACCATTTTAAAAAAACTCCATACAGGCTATTCTGCCCAGGTCAAAACATTTATATCTAATATGTCAA
>NW_027106269.1:412549-416996 GCF_000696795.3 Halyomorpha halys | reverse complement strand
AATGAAATAAATGTTTTGAGACTATAATTTGGATAGTGTTTTTGAATTATTTAGTAAAAAATTGCCAGTCTCAAGAAAGAATTTTAAGATTATAAAAAAATAAATAATGTTAGATTATTTATAATTAGATCATTAAAAGCATTCAAATACCGAATTGTCTGTAGAGACCCTCTGCGTATTTTCATTTTATACAAATTAACTTAGTTTTATATTGTTAATCACTTACCCAAAATTCCACCAAATGTCAAAACTTATGACATTCAGCCAGAAGAAGGCTCCCAGAAAGGTGAATTGCACGAAGTAACCTAAAAAAGAAAAAAAAATATCAATAAAGCTAGCTCAATTTTTTAAAACCGTATTAAACAACATCAGTATGCTATAATATGTAAATTAATAGTGTATGAATACATTACATACACGCTCTTAAGGATTTCATATATAGAAAAAAATATGTCTTGGATAATTATCCATTCACAAATAATATTCAACACAAGCAATACAAGATCATGGCTTGTTTATTTTATTTCCAAAGAAAACTTTTATGAAGGGAATAAAACCAAAATACTGCGACAAAACGACACAGTTTCCTTTCTCAGAGAAAACTGACCGACTGAATTAAAGAAAAACAAGGGTGGTATGCCCCAGTGGAGACCCCTATTTCCTGCCTTTCAGGAAATTGAAGGGAGCTCAGTACCCACTTCTTCTATACCCACAGTCGCTCAACTTAATGTCCTTCAGTTGGCACTGTCCCGGGATATTTGTGTTACATGTGTTGCAGAGAATATAGACACATTATCACAATTCACTTCTCATTATCTTACTTAACGCTTCATTAGTCGCGCTAGTTTTTCTTCATTTTTTTTTTTCGCAAAAAGGACTCTTGTTCTCTCTATTTTAGATTTTCATAAATTCTAACAATGAAAATTGGTTCGTATGATGTACTCAAAGGGATTGAATAACTAATAAAAAAAAATTATAATAAAATTGTTTATTAAATATTCAAAATATCAATTTTTATAGCAGTTCATATAAACATCTTTCAAAAGCTCCCCATATAGGTACATAATTTTCACATTCTGAGTAAAACTTTTTTTTCTAACCTATTTATTCGCTTTTAAATTATTTATTCGTTTTTAACTTATTTATTTGTTTTTAACTTTACTACTACAACTACTTTATTTCAAGTTATTTTAAAATTTCATTTATTCCTAATTTCGTTTTCTTATTATTTATTTTTGTTTATGTGTGCATACCGAATTATTTAATATTTGATAAATCCATAAATTATTTAAAATAGTCAAAAGTCTGGTCTTATAAAAAATTACCTATCATTTTTCAGACATGTACACTTTTATGTATCAATCCAGAAAATACTCATGAAGTAAATATTAGTAGAGGTAACTAATTCTTGAATTTAATGCTATTGTATATAATTTATTTTACTTTGATTATGTTAATTTTATTTATTTTTTTCTGTTTATATGTATAAGAGATTTTATTTATTTATCTTTATTCTCTTTTATAATTTATTTATTTATTTTATTTTACTCATTATTATTCTTTCTTTTTTTATATATATAAATGTGTTCGATTACCACTATCACTCATTGCCCAAGTTTGTGGCAGATTGTAATACTTACCAATAAATAAAGTCATTAATTTTCCAATTAAAAAATATGTATTTAATGCGTTTATTGATAGTACAACTAGCTCTGTGTTCCAACTCCCTGTTTTTTTTCCTCTCTAATAAGATTTTTCAGAGTAAGGAGCTATATTTAAAAAGTAAAGATAAATTTTGTATTAATTAGTAATGACATTTAAGGATAAGAACAAATAAAATAAATTAGATTGTGATTAAAACAATTGAAACCTAATATCACTTTAATATTGTTCACTTATTTCAAAGCAATTTAAGGAAAATAAAATCCCGTTATAGATATAATTCTGTGAGTGTATTTATGGCTTTCGTGGCTTTTCAGACTTAGTCTCAGTTTTTCGAGACACCTAGATATATGTTATGTTATAGAAGGCATTATTTTCAATATGATGAGTTTATCTATTGATGAAAAGGGTACACCTGTTATTCGTCCAGAACAGGTCTTTAGTTGATGAAAGGTGTGAACCTAGTAACCTTTCTATACATATTCGGCAAAATTTGTGGTTACTGAGTTAACCCCACAATATTTTAACCCCAAATTAAATTGTAAAGCATGTTATATTCATCAAAATACTTCGTATGTTGTTAAAATTTTCCCTTAGAAATTATTACTGCATAAGCATGGATAAGAAAGATCGAAATTGAATTCAATTTAGAAAGAAGCTTTAGTAAGTGAAAAAGTGAATTACGACAATATTTCAAAAGAATCGACAATTTTAATAGTATATAAAGGTAATGGAACAATATATATTAAGTTACAACAATAAACCTCCAACTCTGGAATGAAGGAGACGGGTTAGGAACTTCAGGAATAGGACACAGTTCCCAGATCGGATTTCATTGTGTAATTAGCTACAAAATGACTACAAATATGAACATCCTTCTCTCTTTGAGAAATGTCCCTAAGTCGAGACTTTCTGAAACTTAATCTTTCTGTAATGAGAGATACAAGAGTTCTGAGTTTACTATTTTAAGATTATTTCACTTCTTCGTCATTCAACCGTTCAAGCACTAACAATGTTTCTTTGAAATATATTATCCTGTCGTTGAAATATTATTAAAATTTCATATAAAGAAATTTTTAGCATGTGAGTATATAGAATTACATACAAATCTAAATATGTAGACACATTAATTATCTTTCTATATTGTATAAAAAAGAGTTTAGTGATCACAGTGTAATATTTTTATATATATTTTTATAATATTGTAATATATTAATATATTTTAGGATAGCTATGTAATAGCAAACTCTACAAGAGAAGTCTACAGCTTCTCCTATAATTAAAAATAATTCACTACGTCATCTTAAGAGGTGACTGCGTGGCGTTTAATTCATTTTTTGTTCAAACATTTACCAAAGAAGAGCTTCAATTTTCTATGAAACAATAAAAAATCTGCTTGTATCATTTACACAAGCATTAATATCATAGAATGCAATTTAGAAATTTCGTATTATTTTTCTTATATAATTATTCATTATACAAAATGAAAAAAAAAAATGGTCGGTCTTTAAAGTTGTAATTTTATAAAATAATCAATATTTTGTTTCAGTTAGAACTTAAGCATATTTCTTTGTTACTTAATGTACTGAAGTTCGTTTAAACGTTTTGGATAGAAAGAATACTTTTTCATGCTAGTGAGCTACAACTGTACTTGCATAGTAATACAAGTAAATTTGTTGTAAAATCAAGATGGAGTGATGCAGGCATATAGAGAAACTACTCTTTGGTAGCACTCTAACCTTTTTTTTTTTTAATAATTTATTTATTGTTATCTAAAACTGTATAAAAATATATACAAGTAAATTTGCTGTAGGTGACATAGTGACATGATACAAACATGTGGAGAATCTACCCATTGATTGAACTCCAATAACATTTCTAGAGAAGATCTCGAGGTCATCTTCTTTTCTGACACCTAGGAGAATTATTAGGTAATGAAGGAGAAGCCAGGTTAGAAACGAGTTGGTTTGGTTGGGTGGGAAGTTTATCATGGAAGGAATGGTATCTGGTTCTTGGTGTATTCTTTCGTGTTGCTTGTGTATTGTTCTTGATGGTATTTGATTCTGGCCAAATCGGCAATATATGGGACATTGAGGTCCTGATGGATGATTTGATTTATGACAAACTAAGCATTAAGGATTTTGCACTGTAATGATTGGATTCGGGAGGAATTCGATGGTTTAGTGGAGCCCCATAGCTCAACTTTTTAAATCTTAAATTCGAACAGGTAAAATCACTAATCGCTATACATCTGTTTTTTTTTTCTTTTCCAAATTTATTAGCAATATAATAAGTAACGATTCAGTAATAGTACAATGATAATATATTGTTTGGAAGCGAGCTGGAATTCGTGACATTCAAGATTTCAGAACTGATACCCAGATCAATTCTGAAATCTATTTACACAACACGACAATCTATCCAATGCTTAAAATAGCAAAACGTCACGAAGAAAAATGACGTTACTTCTACATAATACATGATTATACGCACAACCATGTTATCCCTGCCGGAAAGGTTCAAGCGGGGTTCAATAGATGGAATTCAACACTTCAAGCCTCTTGTATGTTAGAACTTCCAGCACGAGTGTATCCTATTCATTCATAGTAGTGAAGCTTACTTGTAGTTAGCAAGCAGCAATCTAAAGTAATTAAAAAATAATACTGGAAACAAACAATAATGAAAAAAGAGGATAGAATATGTCCTTGAAACTTTTATTATTTTTCTAACAAACCTTCAGGAATTTCATGATGATTTCACATTCAAAATAAAATGTATTAGACAT
>NW_027106269.1:315494-408229 GCF_000696795.3 Halyomorpha halys | reverse complement strand
AGGTAGATTCAGCATAAAAAAAAAGTGAAAATTTCGGATTTTGTGAACAATTTTTATTTCATTTCCTACATGAGTACAAAGCTTCCCTACTTGAGCTAAATATATTTTTATAATATTTTATTTAACAAATAAGCTAGAATAATAATCAAATTGAAATGCCAGAATAAAGACTTGAAATTTATTTATTTTTCCTGCTTACACTATATTGAAAAAATAATGCAATCTGAACTGCAGAAAACATATAAATTACAGTTATACAATTTGAACAAGGAATAATACTATTAAATAAACAGTTGTATAATTTGTAATATGGGGGAGCCCGACTGGGAACTGTCAAAATTAATTTATTATTACTTTTTTTATTATTGATAGTTTATTTTAAGTAACTTTAATTTTAAAATATGAGTCTTCATAACATTTTTTCTGAAAATTATTCTAACTGATTATATTCATCATGTAAAAACCAAATACTAGAGAAAAAAAATATCGTATCACCTTTAGAAAAAAGTTAATAAAAATTAAACTAAATATGTCTATCATAAATGGTTATTTTATAATATCTTTAATTATATTCGAGTTGTGAATGACTTGCATGCCAATATAAATGATAGTCAACATACTCACTCGTAAATGGACCAGAAGTTTTGTAACTTTAAACAGATCGGTTCGGAACCTTGGTTTCGCGGACTATTTGGACATAATGGGAAGAAGTATGACGTCTATGAGGGAGGCATAGCTCACACTCACATTAGTCGCACAAAAAAAGGAATGTCTGTGAATGAGATAAAAACCAAATATATGAGATATCATTAAGGACTGGCTAAGCAGAAGGTCTAGATAAACAGTGGTGACTTCTAATTCACGTGGAAGAGTGAATGACTTTATTTATTAAGGGTCTTCGGTGAATTGTCTCAATGGCACGCAGCAAAAAGAAACACCACTTAAGCGGCAAGTAAACGCAATATCGGGTTCCTAAAATATTAAAGTAAATGTCTCTCCTGTAATACCAAATTGTAACTTTATAAATCCCTCGTCGAGCTGATTCTGATCTATGCATCTGAATATTGGAAAATTTCATGAGCTCCAAAACTCATGCATAAGTGAATATTTTTAAAGCCGCCTATATTCTGAGAGGAAAATCAGTAGACCCGGACGGCGGTTGGACGATACAGTTGCTGAGGATTTGCTGTCTGTCTTGTGATTAAGGAGCTTAAAAACAGCAGAAATTCAACAAGAGACTGGTAGTTGACGTTACAGAGGTCCTTGTTCACCTCGAGTGCCGGTAAGAAGAATAAATAGATTTCTAGGACAATAGATTAAAATTAACCATTCAAAAGAATTCTCATTATCGACTGTATTTTCGTCGAAAATAAACATAAAGAGACTATTATTATGATAAAACAATCGAAATAATAAACATATTTTAAAAATGGCAAGCAAATAGGAGATACGTATATTTTTTTTGTTTACCACCGGATGTTTGCAAACAGCCCAAGCTCTAGAGAAGTGTTTGCGAAACAAGATTTATTAAGAGTCTTTCCGACCCACGATCCATAATATTGTTCGCAGTGGGTTCAATATATTACCAGCCTAAATAAAGCAGCCCCAACGAGACCGGTCAGTAACAAAGCAAGTTCACTTGAGGAAGATAAAATGTTGTTACAGACGAACTGTTTTATTACAGTATCCGATTTCTTTAGTTTACAAAAATAACATATTATTTATGGGGAAAGTTGTCAATGAAATTCATTAATGTTGGTGTCAAAATCGCATTCGCTGCTTTCATTAATCTACATTTTACAACAGTATTTTTGTTTTCGATTTTAATCTATAGAATCTATACTTAACAAAACTTTATTTGCAAAGAAATACCCCACACTTTATGGTAATACTAGAATTCGCATCCATTTCTGTGAGATATCACATTTAGAGCAAACTTAATCCTGGTCAATAAAAATACTTAACATGAGTGGTACTCGCTTTGAGAAACAATTTTTATTTTTGGGCTACTGAAGCTTTACAGTAACAACTGGTTAACTTCGCAATATAATTGGGTAACACAGATTAAAATACTTCTGGAGAACTTCGGAATGTTTGCCCAGATATTATTCAATGGTCCAGTGATAACAAAATTAGAATGAGGGAGATCTTGGAAATCTATAGGGAATTAGTCAAGGGTAAAGACCTCTCGTTATTACGAGAGTCAACCCATAATTCGAGGTGTACGGTTGGGTTTTCTCGGCTGCCCCACCATAGCTGCCTTGGAATGATTGCCCAATTAAGACTTTCCGGTCATAAGCAATTACACTTAGTGTCGGTCCACACAAATATACTTTGGACCCACAGAAGCTTTGTCCAGCTCCTGATGGAACAGTATTGGTGGATTGTCATCATTTTTTATCTGTTACAAGAGAACCAAATCCGATACATGCTGAAAAAAATATCTTAGCAAATTATTTGTATAAATTTCCGTCAGTACCGTCACTATTGGAACTTAAACTGTAATTGCCTTATGTAAACCAGACAATTATACATTGGTTCGCTTCCGGGAGGTCGGAAAGTAAGACATTCTCATGGCGTTTAATATGTTGAGAAGATTCGCTTTACCCCTCCTCGGTAGCATTCTCAGTAGCACATAAGGAATGCCGCCATCTTCGTCTGAAGTGCAGTCGTGTTGATGCAGTGGGCATTGTATCAGGGCCATCACTGATGGTGTGTATTGCTGTAATAGTGTTTCAATTTCAGCCGACTTCGAAATATATGTCCTGAACCATAGCGCTGCTCAATTGTCTTGGTCATAGTATTGAGGAGCTATGACTCCCAGGGATTTATCACGGACCTATATCATTTCTGAAATGTTTGCTTAAAACTGGAAGAGAATACTGCAAGATAGTTTAATGGAGCAATATTTAAAGAGCACCTGAAAATAGAAAAAAGAGATCATAACACAAAAACAACTTCGCCAGCTGGAGGAATTCAAATTCTCCGCTGCCCTAAGTCGACTGATTAGAAGCTACCTAAATGGAAGGTCTTTCGTCGTACGGGTTGGTGAAGAACTAATGCCACCTGCTGAGTACAACAAGGTTCAGTGCTGGGACCCTTCCTCATCTTCTCTCCGCCTGTCGTGTCCCTGGAGCATGAAGAGCAGTGGTTGCAGCCAATGCTGATGATATACGAATCTATTCCTCTACCGCCAGGCCTAAACGAGCTCCCGGCACAGGAAGCTTCTATCACCATTGAAAAAGAATGGCATCAGTGTGAACCCGTCTAAGACTGACGATTTTGTCATGTCCTTCCAAAAAGGCAAAAAGAGCTGCTTTCTTATTTTATGTTTAATCGAGTAATATTTAAAAAACGCCTAAAATTGGAAATCAGTGTTAAACCCGCCACTCCCGCCCTCTGTGGTAGCCTTACTCATCAAGATTTCAAACAGACAATTATAGCTAGTCGGTTGGTCGATATACAACATGTCACAAATAGTATTCTGTTTTTGTTTTTTTGGGGAGGGGATGAGCTTTAAGGTATCGACCTCAAAATAAATAAGATATAGATAATACATAAGTTATAGATAGTAAATAAGCCATTTTTCAACTTAGATATGTTGTACTTATTTTGGATGATAGTATATTTCTCATTAAGAAATAATAAATTTATATTATTCTATTTAAATTTATTTTATACACTATATGATATAGCTTGAAAATACCAGCATTATTTTCAGCGTTTATAAACTTATGGTTCAGGGAATAATCTTAGTCTAGTTTACGAAAAAAAAGTATTTCTTGACCCTATAATAGTTGCAGGATTCTTAAGATATTAAAGAATAGCTGGGAAAAAAAGGGGTACGAAGACAGTTGCTTAAAATTAAAGCATTATTTTATTTGAAATAAAGGGTTAGTAAAATTTTCAATGCCGATAAAGTGTATGAAAAAACAAACTATCGAAGCAATGTTAATATATGTTGTAATAGGAACTTAACTTTATTGTAGGAAAACCATGCTGTCACGGTCCCCTCAGTACAATGTTCAACAACATCGAATGGATAAATTTCTTTCTTTAACGTGTTTATGGCTAAAAATCAACACTGGAGAGCAAACAAAAAAAATATCCTTTTTTTCTAACGAAACGTTACGCAGGTACGAATGGGAGCCCTGGTCTGGAATCTCAATGATACTGACTAAATTACGAGATCGGATAAAGAAAAGGGACAGTGTGGAGAGCAATTTCCTTTTCTAAATTGAAGATCTCATCGCGTTGTATTGGAAGGTGTGAATAGACCAATAGTCCCACCAACGCTATTGTATCAGGAAGTAGAGATTGAAAAATACATATTATTCTTTTTTTTCAAATAAAAAAAAAAATGTTTCGCTCATTGTTTGATCTGGATAACGAGTGGCTACGGTTGTGTCAGAGAATATTTTTATACATATATAACAAATGGATATGTGTAAATACCTAAGAAAACTAAATTATCCATCTAACTGACAGAATCGAAATCAGTGAACAATTTTCAACTCGTTCCGATTGTGAAATAATGTAAAAATTGAAGAAGTGTATGAGTATAACAAAACTAGTTCATAAACAAACTAATCTTACTTATATTTGGAATACAGAGGAAGTATTGCAGTCTTGAAAATTTGGAGTGCCAGTTTTCGATGGAAATACCATTTTTGTGGTCCCCTGAGACCAAATAACCAGGTATCGCAAAATGGTCGATGTGTCAAGTCCAACATGAAAATAAAATTATTATGAAATTGAAATATTTAAGATGAGCACATGCCTGCGGTGTTGTAGCAAAGTTTTTGATAAAATCGACAAGCAGGAAGTGATACTTGATAGAATTCATTTTGCCGATTTTTTTGGAAAACAGCTCAAACGATTTTAATTAAATGCGAAATGTCACCGTACTATAGAATGCTCCTAAATATTATATAGATTTTTTTCTAGTTTTTCCTTAAACTACATTTAATTTTATATATAAGTTAAGGTCTGAGCGCTATTGTCAGCTGACAGATCGAATCAACTGATCGAGTAGATCAGCTGATCAAATGTATATATAAGGAGGTGTTCCTTCAATAAAGTTCAATTTCACACACCTCGGCATGAAGCTAGAACACACCTATCTTTCACTGCTCACATACAGAATACAAATCGTTAAGTCAACGTCATACCAACTTAAACACCTCATCTACTCACCAGGGCTGTCACTCAGACTCAAATTACCCATTTACAAAGTAATACTACGGCCATCACTCCTACACGGTGTGCCAATACTACATTTTCTATACCCAACAGCCCTGAAATCACTACAACAATACCAGAACAACACACTACAGAAGATATCCCTAGAAAGACGTAACATGACGCACATTCATAACGAACTACAGTTAGAAACTGTACAACACATCACACGGAGACACATAAAATTATTTGACAGTCACCCTGCTTCCTTCAATCCAGTATTCCAATATATCACCCCATTCCCCCTTCCTGCGAGGTGGCAGGGCAGGAAAGGTTTCAAAAACCCTATCAACATCACCTTATAACTCCTTCTTCCTATGCACCCCCTCTCCCTCCCCACACACTTCTTTTCGATTTCTGATTGTTTTTCTTATTATTTTACCATTATCATAATTGTCTTTAATAATTAATGTTTTTATTTCTCAATCTTCTATGCGAAAATCATGAGGAGGAGGCTCCTCACCTCCGGGTTCTTTCTAATAGCACCGTTTACTATGGACATTTCACAACAAATTAATAAACATTACAGGTAACCTTAAAATACCAAAGGTAGTAAAAGGTAATACCCAATACGATTTATTCCTTTTTCACATAATAAACCATTCACTAATTAAATGTTTTTTTCTGTTTTAGAGGGATCGGCAAAAAAATATATAAATAAAGTTCAGTAGGAGGCCCCTCACCTCAAGGATTCTTTTTCTAGTAGGACCATGCATAATGGACATTTCACAATAAACAGATAATTATTGCAGATAAACTTAAAATACCACAGGTAGAAAAGATAATACTCAACATGATCTATTTTTCTTTCCAATAATAAACCATCCACTAATTTATTGTTTTTATTCTTTTTTAGAGGGATCGGAAAAAACAAAAATAAATAAAGTGCAGTCGCCATTGTCTCTCCACATACAGTGGACATCACTATAGCCCTTATAATACCTGTGGATAAAAGAAGGAAACACTCACAACTTACATCTTTTGTACTCAATTATTATTTATTTTCAATGGAGGGTACAAAAAATAAAATAAATAAATAAAGTTCAGTATTAAAGTTGCCATCAAGCGTAGTGTGTCAAAACCCTTTTTCCCTTCTTTTAGTATTTTTCTAATCTAGAACAGACTTAAGTTTTATATATATATATATATATAAATAGTTGACCGTATAATTTAAAATATGAAGAAAATAGTCAGGGCTAGGATCAAAAAATGAACAAACTAGTTTTAAACTATTTATTATCTGACCTTTCGCCCCACTTTGTAGGACTTCACTTTCTTAAACAAACAAAAAAGTCTGTTTGGCTATCATCTTGAACAGCCCTGATAAAGCCCTACAAAGTGGGGCTAAACGTCGAATAATAAATAGTTGAAAACTATTTTTCTCCTTTTTGACCATAACTCAAACCATCTTCTTCATACATTTCAATTTGTTTATTTGAAATAAATAAAAAATTTTCATAGTAGGTAATAGTAAAAAATGGATAAATGCATAATATTAAAAACATTTTGTGAATAACTAAAGGAGATGGTAGGAGAAAGAGATACAGGAAATTGAATCGAAAAAAAAACAAGAATAACTTCTTTGGTTCTATGTTTTTTTTAAATATTGCAGTCTTGGCAGGACAAAAAGTTAATCTTCGGTATTTCCACTTCAATAACCCTAAGGTATAATTTTTTATAGCCACACAAAAATAAAAATGTTCTGTAAAAGTTTGCCTTCCCTGGTCTTTAGATTTTTTCTTTTAAAAATAACAAACATAACTTGAACACGAGTCAACAAATTTACACAAAACTTGAGGGCGTAAGTTTAAGTTGGATGATAAGTGAAAGTTGTGTGATTTTTTTAAATAACTTTTAATTTTTCTTATTCATAGTAATGAATTTCGATTGAAATTAATGTGGCAAGTTGATGACAAACAAGCTTTTATCCCTTTTAGTTTAATAATTAGGGCTTGAACTGAATTCATATTATATCACAGTGTATTGATAATCTCTCCTTACAATATTATCATTTACAGTTCTTTTTTAGTAAAAGGCGAAAGATTTATTCGCTTTGAAGGGAGACCAGAGTTCTTTTCCAGAGTTCTTTCCAGAGTTTTCTAAATCTATATATTTTTTAAAAATTTATTTGTTTCTTTTTATAAACTGATCTACTACGGTGAATATTACGTCTTTGCTTTGACTTTACATTGCTGTTTGATGGTAAATTTTTTTAACGAATAGAACGTGGGTGGAGGAGTGAGTGAAATTGGGAGAGTAAAATTGTCGATTGAATGAAATAAAATTGTAAAATTTTTAATATTAAATAAATAAAATAATTGAATTTAGTGTGTACACGAGTATTGATTGTATTGGGAAAAGAAAGGAAAAAAAATTGTTGTTATATCGTGAAAATATATGTATTGTATATATGTCCAATCATGGATTGATTAGTATGCCGAGTATTGTAGCAACCTATTGTATTTAGGCAGCATGCCTAAATAAAGCATTTCTCTCTTCAAATTTTTCCAAGAAATTCTCAATATGACATCTCAAATAGTTCACTACAGGTGTCGTCGAAATTATAGTACAAAAATCTGATACCTTATTTTTAAATTTCAGTGTTGACCTTAACTACAATTGGTACCGGAGACCTCAGAACGATAAACTTGCGCCTAACCCCGTGAGCTATGGGCGGCCCCGAACATTTTACTTTTAAAATGTTGAAAGCTTAAGTTGACTATTTCGTTATATGGAGGATATTGCGCTGAGTGAAACTACTGATGTTTTATTAATTTCAATTGTTAATTGAACGTTTATAAAAACGTTCCGAATCATGACTCATTTGTGGTGATTTAAATAACGGTGTGATTAAAATATGTTCGTTACATAAACATAAAAAAAATATCGTCCTGGCCACTATGAGACGTGCTCGATATGCCAACAACAAAACAGACAAACACGCATCCATTAATTTTTTTATAAAATCCCCATTAATTTTTTAATTCAGACGTGTTTTTTTTCTTTTTGCTGTTTTGATGCTGTACGTATTGTGAAGTATTTCGTTGCCTCACATCTCTGTAATCAATGTTATTTAAGCAATAATATTTTACGTTCACACAGCATGAAACATATCATGTTAGCCTTTCTCTGGAACGATGTGCTTCTGAATGAAAATAGTCGACTTGTGAAAAATATAAAAGTATACGATACGAGGAAAACGATGCCCAACGATTATTGTTCAACGATTATCCTTCAACAACAATCCTTGAATGACCATCGAGACATTTTCTAGGAGGAAAACGTATCTTAATGGTTTATCATACAACCCCCTTATCGACACCCAGAAAAAACATTCTTTTATCTTAAAAATTCATTTTTTTCTTTTTGTAAGAATTAAAAAAATTGGACTTACTTGGAGGTTGAGCATAACAGGTTCTAATTATTAGAACAGAACTATTTAAAACTAAGGTTTTTTTTTTTTTGTAAATTTATATTTATCAAAAAAATTTCTTTTATTTTTCCTGTTTTAATAATACTGAACATCTTACTTTAGAAAATCATCTTATAATTCAATACCCGTATAGCACTATCTTGTTTCGAGTTTGTTTTTCATTGTAACCTCGAAATGTTTGACTTTAGTAAAATCGCATTGCTCAAATATTGCTTCATGATATCAAAGAAAAGCCATGACAAAAATTACATCAATTTTGGGATTTATGTCTCTAATAAAGGTATTTTACATCTGGTAAAACTGTTTGACATATTACTAAATAATTGAATCGTTTGTTTTAGAAAAGGAATAAGTCCAACATTAACATGTAAGATTCAGTAAAATAAACAAATGTATTGTTCTTAAGTGAGTGAAAAATTGTGTGAAATTAATCGTTAATAACATAAATAGATAATAGGACGGATAATAAGTCCTGATTTTAGATGTTTCTAAAACATACTGAACATGTAGCAGCACTGAAATGAATTTTGTAGTGCAGTGGTAGTCGCATTTCTTCATGGAGATGCCTAAGTAACAATTCCCAAAGTGTGGTACTCTCCCCATTCCTGTATTCTCCTAAACTAACGATAGCCATCTGCCTGTATTGTTGATATTTTCTTCCTGATAACTGAACCATCTATATGAGACACCATGCCAATAATTTTGTAACTATTAAATACATCACATTTTAAACATATTTAATATATATTTTTTTTTTTACTGAGGTCAATGAACAAGTAATATTTATAGGAAATGCAAATGGTGAACCAAATTCATTTTATTTTTCAAGTTTCTTTCGATAAATGACATACGTTAAATTCAAAATGATATATCTGAAAGATTTATATCATTTTATCAAGATTAATTAGGCTGGCCTACAAAAACAGACCGGGAAGATTAGTAGCCAGTCGTGATTAGTAGCCAAGGAAAAATACCTCTCTTGCAAATTTATACATGCAAAACTGTTAGAAAATGATGATTGTAGAAAGTTTAAAAAAATCTTGTAGGTCAGGTTTTTCAAAATGGCAGCCATTTACTACATTCACTTACCTATATAGGTATATGAAATATATATATAATTATATGAAAATATACAGGTACATGAAATATATTAAAACAATTCAATTAAATAAAATTATGAAATATTTAGGTAAGTAAGGGGAGGTATTGTGACCGTGAAAAGTTCCGAATCCCAGTTTTTGAGGGAAGTACACGATTTGAGGTCCTCTGAGCCCAAATAAGGAAGTTTCACAAAAGGGTCCGTGTCTCTGTGTATTTCAGGCCAAGTACAAAAACAAAAAGTGGTACGTAAACTTTTTTGATAAAATCAACTAGCCGGACATACCACTTTTTCTCGAATTTGAGTTTCTCGAAAACGGCTCTAACGATTATGATTAAAATTTTAAATCGGTATGTCAACGTACAATTAAATGATATTTGATAGGTCTTATCTTCATTGAAATAATCTGACAGAACTTAAATGCGGCTTTAAAAAAAAAAAAGAAAAACTATCTTTAATTTTGTTCATTTGAAAAAAATAAACAGTTCCCATCGTTAGCAACAAAAAAAACAATGGATAAATACAAAATATTAAAGAATCTCTGAAGAAGAAAAAATAAAACAGACGTCTGATTCCAATGGGAAAAGCCGAGACCGCCAAATTTCCAGACTGCATTACGGCTTCGTTTTCTTTTGTTAAAGAAAATATAGATTTTTTATATTCGTTATTCTTTCCTCGAGAAAGCCTAAAACACGAATTTTTATATCAACCAAAAATATAACGTTTTATAAAAATAAAAAATGTTTTTTCATAATTTTCACCTTTCTTGGTCTTTCATTTCATTATTATTATTATTTTTAAATAGCGATAACTTTAACAGAGACCCACAATTTACACGAACATGGGGAATCATGTAGGGTGGTGAATAAAAGCTGTGTGATGCGCTCACTCACAGATTTAAAATATTATTTATAAAGTTTATTTTTATTCAAAACTACTATTCTTCAAATTTTAATTAAAAAATTGAAATCAAAATTATAACGTTTTCATTTATCGTTTCATAGGTTTGTGTTTGCCAGATTGACCAAATTAAAAAATAAATAAATAAAGGTGAAGAAAATTCTTGATTAGTCTTTTAATTAAAATAATTCTTTAATTTATGCTACAATATTTAATTTTTCTTTCCCAAATATTATGCGTCCCCGAGTTGAATTAAGAAATGTAACGTCTAAAATTTTGAATGCATCCCAGAAAAAGTATTTTATCATAGAATAAAATATATTTTCAGGAATGTTCAAGAATTCAGATTTTAGTGTTGAGATGTTTTTCCTAGCTTGCTCAAAACATATTTTTGCCATTTATTCTCATTTAAATATAAGTAACTCAATTATATATTTATACAAGTATATAAAATTGCATCTTTACATATAATTTATTTAATATTATTATTGTGAAGAATATTTAACAAGGGAAACAAATTATAGTGCAGGCCACTCGACTCGCTTATAAATGTGCCTCCAACTAGAAAAAGGTTGGGGACCCCGATATAGTTGTGCCCCAGAAAAATCGGCAAGACTCGCCTACTACCTTCAGGCCATACTACATTTCATGAGGATGGATTCCATATCAACCACAATATATTCCTATAATGTAATTTATTCATAATTGATTTGCATTTTAACCATATGCAATATAACATTTTACATCCTATGAAACATATTTTTTTAAAAAAGTAAACATAAAAGTTGAAAACCCAATACTATTATTTTAACATGAAATATCAATGGTAAATGCTATGTCAGTTATTTTGCAATATAAATCAAAATGGTAGTTTTGTGAAAAACTCAATATGAATTCAAACCTATATATTTCAATTTTTTTTATTTGTTCATTTATTCAATTGATGATATATTTTATGAAATAATGAACAGGATGAATGAAGCAGCTTCGGGTGCGCTCAAAAGAACTCAAATAGTAATTAAACTATTTATTGTTAACAAACGTTTCACTTTGTAGGGCTTCGTCAGGGCCAAAAAGAAACAAACAACAATAACGATGTAACAAAATAAGATGATAGAAAACATGAAATAAAAAAAAAAATAACGAATAGGTAAAATTTATTTAAAATCTCTGAAAGTTTATGTTAAAATTATTTCGATATTAATTTTCACAGATTTTGATTTGTAAGTAGTAAATTTACAACAAACAAAGTAAATTTACTATGTCCATTTTTATAGAAGCTTTCACATATTTTAAATCATTTTAGCAAAACCTTAGTTTATTTCTATTTCATATTATCTATTCTCTTAGTTTGTTACATTATTTAGCTGTTTTCACCTTTTTTAGCCCTGACGAAGCCTTGCAAAGTGGGAACGCTGGGTTACTATTTAGTATGTAGTATAGTTTAATTACTACTTGAGTTCTTTTGGCCGCACCTAGACCATCTTTCTTTTATTTATTACTCAGGGTCAATCGTTGATCGTCCGATAAAATAATTTCTTTGTTTATAGTTTCTTTTTTATTAGTTAATGGCCTATTTCAGTTATTATATATAACATACGTTATATTTTAAAAGACAAGATGAACTTTCTGTCACATAAGCTTTATTCGGTCTTTTGTCATTCAAAGCATTAAGTAATTTTCTGTTTTTTTTTCTTTTAAGGCGATTAAATACCCTTCTTACTTAAATTCTTTATTGCAAATTTTATATAAATAAAATAGTCCTTTCGACGTTTCGGACAGTCCGTCCATCTTCAGATGCTTATTCTAAAAATAGTTATAAAGGTTTTGGTACATTTAAAGTTTTGGAAAATGTCCACATTTCATTCTTCTTCACTATTAATTTTTCATTTTGCATAACTTAAATTAATTTTTATAAATATAAAGGTTTCAATATTTTTTTTGGTTACAAATGGTTACAAGTTATTTAAAAAAATGACAAAATTTCTTAGTAGCCATATAAGGATTTCAATGAAAATAAAACAATTAGGAATGGAAAAAGTTCAAGCTATAATAACAAGTGAAAAATTTATGCAAAGTTATCCATGATAATAAATTAATAGTATAGAAAAAAAAATTGGCCATTATTCAAGACTTTATTTGTAACAAAAACTTCGTGACAATTTTTAGATTTAGTGTCTGAAGATGGTTAGACGATCCGAAACGACTAAAAAACTATTTTATTGATAAAAATAAAGAATTGAAGAGCGAAGACTATTTAGTCACCCAGAAAGAAAAGAAAAAAGATCATTAAATCTTCTCCTATATCTGAAGTAATCATATTTATAATGGTGGTAGAGATTGGTGGAAAAAAGTTGTTAATAATCAAACAATGAACTTTAAGAAAAAAAGGTGGCTACATACAATTATATAGTGGCAATGAAAAGATAAGAAAGAATCTGATAAAGAGCTAAAGGAATTGCTTCACTGTTACAGCATTGGAATGCTAATTTTATTTATTTTTAGGGGTAAGAAGAAAAATATTCCCAACAAAGGGGAATATCATTTGAATTCAAAAGGTTTCTTCATCCTTGTTAAGCTTAAATTTCCCTCGGCGGTAATTCTAAAAGTTGGTAAATGGAGAGAGGACATTTACAAATCATTACTATTATTTTCTTGCTATGATCAATAACTGTACAAACTGCTTCGTGAAAAAACGATTGAGAGAGAAACTTCTTTATTAAAATTGATAAATTTCATTATATTTTCATCTAAAATATTGTTGTACATTTCATTAAATAGCAGTAAAAATGGTATATTTTTTATGATATATGTTATGAGCTGAGACAATAAATTAATAAAAATTTGAAAAATAATATATGGTTAAAAAAAAAAAAACATACCTAAAACATCCTACCTCTAAATTGTTTACGGAAATAAGACGTTTCAATACCAGGTTAAATATTCTCTCACAACACTACAGAGTTCAACAACACTCTTTAATCTTTATACTATAAACAACATTGTACATATTTATGTGTAAGGCTACTCTGTCAGAGCATCATAAAATTATGTTATATTATTTATTATAGATTAATTTTTCTTAAAAGCATATATTTATTCAACAAACTTATTTATTCTAAACTAAAAAGTCATTTGGATCGATATAACTTCCTCATTATTATTTCGCTCATTTTTTATGAATATTTTCATTTTTATCCCAGAATTATTATTTTTTTTAAAGATTCTTTTTCTTGAAACTTTTCTGGATATATGTAATGGTTGCGCAAATGCCTATATTTTATATTTAATGACTTACTTCGGTCTCTGTATGTTTATCTGTCTGTAGCCAAATATGTGTTCGGGGATAAACGTTCGAGCCTTTAATCCAATTTTAATGAAATTCTTGAGGATGGTGTCTGTTAGTACCTAGTTGATCCCATTTATTGTAAATTTATTTTACCTGGGACACATATATTTAAAAAACGACCCTGTATTTGACCTATATTTGGATGAAAGGTTGGGAAAACTTAACAGTTTTTTTGTTTTGTTTTTATTTTACATTGGATCAAATATTAATTTTATCAAATTCCGTCAACTACCCATTTTTGCTTACCCATGTGAAAAACTCCTTTCTGGATAGTCCTTCCACGAAATAAATTTTGAGTTCCCCTGATTCTAAACGACCAAGTCTCAAGAAATGGAAAATGTACCCGTGTGTATCTGTCCTTGAGCGATGCGAGTTTCGGTGCGTATGTGAACTGCCTAGCACAAATACAAAATGTCGTACGAAACTGAAATTACAAAATTAGGGAAGTTATATGCCTAACAGCAAAATTTTCGTTTTAATATTTTAGAAGTTGTAAACACACTTCCGAAAATAAAAGTGGTAATGAAGACTTAATTTATTTCATTGGAAAGCCAAAGATTAATAAAAAAAAAAAATGTAACATAAAGTCGAAGAAGATAATGGAGAAAGATCAAAAACTCATATTTAAAAGGTGTAGAGACGTTAGAATAGAGGAAACATACGCAGTGAATTTTTCCTTTCTGGAAATGAAATTAAAGGTTTCAAGTCATCAGAGGTATTAGATAATCATGTTTTAATTTCACTTAACCTGTATTAGACAGAATAACTGAATAACATCATACTTAATAGTTTAATATTTATTCTTTAACAATCTAGTATTGAATAAATGGTTAAGAGCAGAATATAAATTTTAGTAAATTGCTATATTTTTATATTTCTGTTTTTGGACAGAAAAATATTAAATTTTTTCGACAAGAATGTTATTAAAAGCATTTTTCTTAAAAATGATGAAATCTAAATTAATGATACGATCTGTCAACTGAAAGGCTCATTTGGGAAATCAGGATGGGGAAGTATTTCCGCAGAGACTAACATAGAAATGTCTGTTTTAAAAAAAAATTGGAAGGAATGGCAACCGAGGAACGAGGTGCCGAGATGAGCAGTTTCAATAACCCCAATAGCCCATGTTGACCATTGCCTTAAGACTGCCAATCTCGAGGCAGGGGGCAAACAGCAGAGTGTCAACACTGCAGGACACATCGGTGATAGCCTCTCCCTCCAGGAATAGATCCAAAAGGAAGTCATCTGTGCAAATATCCATCTGATAGCATTCTCTATTTATCTATATTTATATTTGTTCATCGGCTAGGGAACAGCCTGCCCGTCTGTCCCGGCCAGATTGTTTACGAACAAGTTATGCATTTCTATATCATAAACAATCCTCACACTCCAAGTTTAAGCACCCGGTAGATATTTTTATCACATGTGCATGAATAATAATATTAACTAATAAATCATTTTATATGCATACAGGATATACAAGTTAAAACTAGCTAACAGCAAATGTCTTGAAGGACACAAAGGATATAGAATTTATGGAGATCGATATGAATGAGAACGAGCCGAATCATATTACCGTTAATTTATTAATAAAATTTTAGTACATCGAAAGTAGCTAGCATTAATGGCTATTTCATCTGTATGAAAATAGTTTTAATTATATTTACATATATTTACTATGTTTCTTTATACTAATCATGTAGCATCCTTCTTTATTTGCTAGATTGCAACATTGTGAATTTATTATTTAAAAAAGGAGAGTGGTCAAAGTAGGGTAAAAAAAACTCAAATATTAGTTAACTAATTTAATATAATCATAAATTAATTGAGTGTGATTTATATTAATAATAATACCAACTACAAATGATCCAGTTAACCTTTAACAGTTTATTTTAAACCTGTGTTAAAAGTGTTTAGTAAAAACGGGAAAACAATTTTCAAAGAATAGTTTTTTTATTGAGACTGCATATTTTGTAAGAGAATAGCCATTTTACAAAAATTTAATTGAAACTGGTATGATATTAATTTGATATTTTGTTTTTAATGATTATATTGACACGGGCAATTAGCATACAAATGAAAGTTTTTTTTAATGAATTGTAACTAGTCAATAATTGAGGTTTGACCAATAAAAAATATTGGTTTTAAGTGAGGAGTGTAAATACGGTAATAATGTGAAAACAATTTTTAGGTTGTCTTCTTGATAATGGCAGAAACGTTGAGGATTAAAATAAACTGTTGAGAGTAAAATGGACCATTTGTAATTGGTGTTATTATTACTAAATTTCAAATAGTTGAAATACTTTTTAAGATTTTTTTCTTTCTTTTTTTTGGACCGTATCCGATCATCTTCCGTTTTTATTTATTATGCGGTAAATCAGGTTACAATTTTGCGGTCACTAAAATTAATTTCTGTCAATATTCTTAGGTAAAGATGTTTGGAAAACACAATCGTAAATTTATTACCTGGGATGACATATACTTCTGTACACGAACTAATTTTATATCTAGATTTAGATAATTAAGCTATTAGCAATACTTCATGAGTTATTAGCATTAAACCTAACAGTATATGGCCACCATTTAGAAAACTCTTGCATATTAGGCTTTCAGAGAGTGATAAACTTTTTACAATCGTCTTTTTCAAACTGTTTGAAATCATAACCCATTAACAGAAATTACTTGAGAATCTTAGACTAACTTTAATATATAAATATAATATATAAGATATAAATTCGTTCAGGCTGACTAAGTTACATTTTCCAGGTGATGGAAAAAAACTTGTTTTAAAACAAGGACTAAAATAAAATAGTAAACACTCAACCAAAGGTTTAGCGAAATAGTTAGGGGTCACAGGGCCCGAATGCTCTGCTCTGATTGGATTGGATCTAGAGGTGTTTTAAGCTAAGCGTTCAAGATGCTGGCCAGTTTTTGCAAGAAACAACATGTTTAAAAGCATTTTTAAAACATTTCTAGACGGTTTTTTAATTGAAGAACATTAACATGCGATAGAGGATGAAACCATGAAGGACGGATACAATCAATAAATTTTATATTATTATTGTAATATAATTATTTCATTATATTTTAATAATCATATATTTTTAATCTTATATTATATCATTTTTTTAAATTTTATATCATATTTTGTAATTGTACGTTACTGATATTTTTTTTCTCTTGTCTGATGTTGACTGGTAGATATATGCTCTTCCTATTCCCAATGTTGACCTTATAGGATTTGGTGCTAAATCTTAAGGGTCATTGATGTAATACAAATAAATACAATAAAAATAAAATACGTATCTGTTACAAGTACAAAAAATATTTTCATGAAAAATTAACTAAAAATATTATTTAACCAATTCGCTCTCCAAGCTGTCTAATTATGTTTCTAAGAAGTTTGAGTAACCAATTCAGCTACTGATTATACTACTAATGATAAAAAAAATGATGAATTTGGAAATTAAATTTCCAACTTAAAAAAAATTTTGACACTGCGATGTCTGACACTGATATCTTGTATTAAGTAAAAAATAAAATGAACCTTTCGATTCCTTATTCATAAAACCTAGAATTTAATACATAATTAACGATTGAAAAATTCTTACTCGAATATAAACCAATCATATACTAATTTAATTTAGATTTGAAATATTCTTTATATTTATTGCCTTCCAGTAAACCTTGAGGTAAATAGTTATTCTCCTAAATGGCAAATAAAAATCAAATATCATCTATCTTGTCTTGAAATTATTGAGGTGCTCGCAAAAAAAACAGTCCTTACTCGGTCAATATCTAGCTTCCTCGCGACTATCTCCTTTGCCAGTTATCATACCCTGAATGTCATGACCCATCATTTATCAGAAACCGAAAAAAAACAACAGTTTTTTCATTCAGTCAGTCGTGCACATAGGGAAAATACTCCTGGGTAAAATTTTTAAAGAAATATTAGGCAAACTTTGGTTGAAAGTAACAGCCGGTAGAGGTATGAAGTAATATTGAAGGAAGTATCAATGTGATTAAGAGTTTCTATTTATATTTTTAATGATTCACTTTTCCGATAGCCTCTTTCAGTTATTCTATTTTTTCGAGAGCTTGGTTTTAACGCAACACGCTCCTCTAAAACATTTTCAGTTCCTGAAGTTCAAATTCAAAAACTAAAATAAATAGGATCTCTGAATAAAAATGTTAATATCATCTTAATAGAAGTGATTGATTTATATTTAACATATTAAATTTTAATTCATTTATAATAAATAAAAAACGAGCTGCAATCGCGCATTTTTGTAACTACTGGAAGAGGCTCCCGATATTATAGTTACAAAGTTTCTGAGAAATTAATTTTAACAAATTACAACTTAGTGCTAACTGCAGAATTCCCTTCAAATGTTTCTCATTCTCTTCTTCTAGATTATCTTTTATTTATTTCTGTTTTGTTTTTTTTTGTTAAGGGGCGGGGAGAGTGTGAAGGAAGGATCATGGCACAATTGCATGGAAGCGCAAAATGTTTGATGCTGGTGGTGTGAGGATAAGTTGCTTAGTAGTTAAGGAAAGGATCGGAAGTCCAGGAAAGTATAGTTAATTTACTAGAAAAGGAAAGGATAAAAGACGAGTGGTTCAGTAGTTTAAGAAAGGGTAGATACTTTAGGAAAGGATAGACAGTTTAGTAGATTAGCAGGTTTTAACCTGCGGTATAGATTTTTGCAAGATGGACCCCTATCGCTCTGTGCCTTCGAAAAGATGTGAGCAAATTTACTTTTAAAATTAAAGGCATGGGCAGAACTTCAAGAAATACTTAGGAATGGAGCCAACGGTTGGTTTCTTACTTAAAGGAGAGTACTTAGTTTTTCCCCACCGTCCAATCACGCTAGACAATAAATTGGGCTCTCCATGACTTTTTGATTTCCAAATTCTTATTAGGTATGGTATTTGTGCGTCAAGCTACACAACTTTGGAAAACCTATAGATCTACTATACACCAAGCGGTCCGGAGTCTGCCGGGCGTGTAGCCAGGACCTGCTTAAGAGGCACTGAATTCCAATGTATACTGGAAACCGAACTTCAAAACCTAACGGAAAATGAGTTTCCACCGCTGGTAGTCAAAGAAAACTACCATTATTTTGTTACTTAATATATGGATGAAAAATACCAGAGGAATCAGCCCACTTCTATTTAGAAGACCAGAGTAGAAGAAAGAAAGGCTAGATGTACCTGGGAGACCGCCGAACCATGATGAAGATGGAGTAAATCCGGAATCATTATATACTATAATACTAGACTGAATGAAGACCATATAACCGAATAGTAAGGAGGGAATGAGTTACTAGTTTAGGATAACACTGTTAGTTTACTAGTACAGGAAAGGTTAAATAGTTTATAAGTTTTGGATATATTTTTTTAAATTTATACTTCAATTACCTATATATGAACTATTTAGCCAGGGGAAATGCTGCGATTATGAAAAAATTCGAATAACTGTTTTCAATGGAAATACACGTTTGGTGATCCCCTCAGTCCAAATAACCAAGTCTTGAGAAATGGTCTGTAGGTCCACTGTAGGTGTGTACATGAACAGCCTAGTTCAAAAACGAAATGAATGTTGTCTGAAACTGAAATTACTTAATTAGGACAGATGTATCACCAAGAAGTTACTGAAATATTTTCATTAATCTTGTCTTCTAAAAGAAAAATTTTTTTGTCAGGTTGGACACAAATATTATCCTAATAGAAATGATTGATTAATATTTAATATATTACAATTTCTTTCTTCATAGATATTTTTTTAATAACAAATATCCACCTGCAATGGCCTATCATTAGCAACTACTGGAAGAGATCTTATCCAGATATTATCAATTACAAAGTGTCTGAGATAAATTAATTTTAACCAATTAAAACTTAGTGCCAACCGAAGAACTTCCTTCATATGTTTCTCATTTTCTTGTTCTAGATTATCTTCTATTTATTCCTGTGTGAGGAGTTGTGTGAAAAATATCTGACCGGAAGTGTCACCTTATATAATCAATTTGTGACATTTTTTTTTCTATTTTCTTGATGACGGTTTCATGATTTAATTCAACATGGTACATCAATTAACAATTAAATGGTCTTTAATATCAGCTAAGTCTTGAAGAAAAATCTTCATTGAAATAGTTTGGCAGGAAGTAAATTACGAATTTCCAAAATGCCTTTCTCGGAAGTATCTTTAATTTTGTTTGTTTGACTAGAAGCTAAGGAAAATAATTTTAAAACATGTGTACAAACTCCATTACTACTTACCATTGCTAATACAATCTGATTTTTTAGTTGAGAATTCATTCCTCTTTCAAATGCCTGTTTAAAAATGCCATTTTCAGTTAGAAGAAAAATGCAGACTTAGACTCTGATAACTGATCGGCCAACCCGTGAAGAGATAATCGTGCAACAGTTACTCAAATACAGACTGACCAATGGCTAAAAAAATTTTTTTTGGACTTAAGATCCATTTAAAACTGCGAAAACTTACATATGCGAAAATATGTTAACGTTACTATATTCTCCTTACCTAAGTTATAGCAAAAGTAAATACAACAGTACTAAGACCTATTTCTGCTAAAACAGGCCTCATTTTAATCTTTTTTAGAAAACTTAACTATCTTACAAGTGTTAATATATGCTTTTAATTTACAATAAATTTTATACTTTTTGAATATAACTGTTATTTTACTAAATAATTCAAAACACTATCCAAATTATAGTCTCAAAACTTTTATTTCATTTACACGTCCAACGTTTCGGCCAATTCGGCCATCTTCAGGGACAATCTACAACCAAAAAGGTTGAAATAAAAGTGTATTAATAGTGGTTAAAGAGAAATGATTTGACTGTGATTTTTAATGTATTTTTGACTTATTAGATATAAATGTTTTGACCTGGGCAGAATAGCCTGTATGAAGTTTTTAAAATGATTAAATGATATGTTTCATAGAAAATTAAGTAGATTGTCCCTGAAGTTGGCCGAATTGGCCGAAACGTTGGACGTGTAAATGAAATAAAAGTTTTGAGACTATAATTTGGATAGTGTTTTGAATTATTTAGTAAAAAATTGCCAGTCTCAAGAAAGAATTTTAAGATTATAAATATATAACTGTTATGTTATAATGAGCTATTTCTGTTATGAGTTGTGTCGCTGCTCCGGAAGTATAATGGCAAAGATGTAACATTTTGTGAGATTGGCTTTATTGTGTTGGCGGACTGATGATGGATAAATTAATCGATATTTTCATGTCCATTAATTCAGCTAACTTTTGCTTTAAAAAAAATATGAAGTTACCAGTGAAAAAAATCTCAATCGCGCATCTTCAGCACGTCAACAAAATAAACTAAATTTCACGATCTCGTCTTTCCAATTCCTGAGCAGCTATATGGAAAGTTGAAGGATTTTAAGTAGAAGATTTAAGTTTCGTCAATATCGTTAGAGCCGTTTTGACTCTACAGTCTGAAGAAAAACACGCAGCTGATATAACACCCATTTTTTTATACAGAAATCAGGAACCCTATCAAAACAAAACAATTAAGTCGGCCACCTGTTCCTATCAGTAACCGTGGCCAAAAACGCAAAACAGACTGACCAATGTTCAAAAATGTTTTTTTACATGATGAGCAAAGTAAATATTTAACTAACCTCCTCAGTTGTTTTTTCCCCTGACTTTTGGTAATATCGGTAATTTTAAGGTTTCAGTAGTTCTCATTTATCCTCCAGGCCCTCAACAGTACAAACTATCCTATTCTAAAATGAATAGATATGTTAAAACATATTTAATCCATAGCAATAAATAAAGCTGAAGAGTTTGTTTGTTTAGACATGCTAATTTTAGGAGCTACGAGTCCGACAACAAAATTCGTGTGTTAGATAGGTCGGTGATTGAGAA
Source organism: Halyomorpha halys (assembly GCF_000696795.3). Taxonomy (NCBI): domain Eukaryota; kingdom Metazoa; phylum Arthropoda; class Insecta; order Hemiptera; family Pentatomidae; genus Halyomorpha; species Halyomorpha halys. The sequence continues at coordinate 386,294 of NW_027106269.1, read as the reverse complement.
AGTCTTTTGGCTATACAGCATCCTATGACCCATAGGAACGGAGCAGTAAGCGTATTATGAAAAGCTTGCATAGATACATGTCCTGAATCTTTGCTATAACAATTTTTATCTAGCTAAAATTTATAATGATAGTTATTTAGTCATAGTAGATTTCCAATATTAGTTTTTATACCTAAAAATATATATTATATTCTGAAGCATTTGGTTGATGGTTATATTCTCTTCGAGACAAAGTGAAAATCATCTAAATCGGACCAATATTAGCAAGGATACAGTTTATTGTACTTGGGATTATTTAATTAATAACCATCAAACTTTAAAGCCATTCCGCCAACTGTTCTGTTTTATTTTTGTTTTTTATTCGTCTTTTTTACATAAATTTGGGGTGTTCTATAGGTAATTAGATGCATTTGAACACGTTATCACTACTTATATGAAACAGGTATGTTTAACCTAAATTCAATAAGGTTGAAACCGTGGTGCATAGAAAGTATTTGATAAAACAAATTTAAAATCTAGAAATAACATATTTTTGTACTTTAAATAACATAAAATAATAAAGAAGGTTTTTATAACTATTAATTAATATTTAATATTCACTTCAATTTTAATTTCTATAGAATCAGTTAGGTAAAAGATGGAATATGTATTAGGTTTTGAAATATATGAGCCCTCTGAATTAGAAAAGTCACCAAAACAGATGATTATAATTCTCCGATGTTTGGCTGAAAAATAAAATAAAGTAGCCTCAGTTCATAAACTGAAGTACATAATATCTGAGTGTGTAAACCACTTACGGATAAACTAGATTGGAAGATAGCAGAGAATAATTTTATTAATGTCATTAACTACTTAACAACTGAACCTGATAAGCTTCATCAAGCAATAAATTCTGATAATGAGCATAACCCAGACAAAAAAAGATTAATTCAAATGTCTTACACGATTCCATTTGCAATGAGAAATATTTTTAGATGTCAGTAACATAGACAAGCATAAATACATAGTTGAAGATTCTTTCCAAACAAAACAAATAAAATCTGACATAATTACCCATAATGACGCAGACTTGAGCCAGCAGCTGATCCGTTATTAATTGGACAGTAACCAGGGCCGAATAAGCAGCGAAAAGGCAGGCCACGTGACACATCAATGTTTTTCCATGCAGATTCTGAAGCTTAGGAAGACTGCAGTAAACGGATAAAGTCAGAAGGAGGAAAAATGCAGATATCATCATGCCCAGAGTATTCCACAGTGGTAGAAAAGGTTTTTCCACTTGTGGAAAACAGAAAAATACATAGTCTCCATCCTTATACATCGTGATATTTGCGTTGTACACATTTTCTACACAAAAAAATCCAAGTTCTGTTTTGGTACCATCAGGGGCATAGATAGAGCCATCGAGGTCCAAGTGATAAAACTCTGCTACTTCTTCCAAATACTTGCCACCGAATGGACAATCGATTCCATACCAATAGGCTGGATTTCTCGGAGCAACTGGTTTCGGTTTCTTGCCAGACTCGTTAAAAACTCTCATAGGCCGGATAGACCTGTTCGACTGAAGGCATTGAGTCGAGAATTCCTCAAAGTAACTCATACCCTCTGGACAACATTTCCGAATGCAAGTGTTGCTCTTACAAGCGACCCTCTGATCTTCGCAAGTCCTCACTACCAATTGGTTCTGCTTCTCGGTTCTATCCACACATATTTCATCTGGATTCAAGGTATAATTTTTTCCACCTGATTCAAATGTAATCGAAGCAGATTGGTGGCGGTAAACTTTACCTACTGGAACAAGATGATCTACAACTACTTCGTCCCAAGAGCACTGTGGTACTCCTACTTCAACATCAACGACTCCTTCTGCATTATGCATGAGAACATTGAGAAGAGGTGTAGGCAAAGATGGATTCTGCTCTCCCCAGCAAGTCTGAAGGAAGGAATCATATGTCCTGTTGATAGGACAACATTTTCGCAGGTAGTTGACATTGGGAACGACAAAGCCTTCCTCATCTGATCCACAATTTAAAGCAACAATTGAGTCGGTGCCGTTCTGATTGTCTATGCAGGAGGCATTGGTCCCTTCGACAGCCAATTGATACGTGATATTGCATTCAGCGGAGAAACCGAACGTGAAATTCATGTAATGCCAAGTGTGAGCGGACTCGAGGCAATGGACTTGGCGGGGAGAGAGGATGAGCGAAGACCCCTGTGGACAGCACTTCTTGACGGACATGATGAGCGACGCCGCCGGGGCGAGCAGCAAGAACACTCCTAGCAGCATGACCGCCGGCCGCTGACTGACGCTCTTCCTCTAATAATAGACCTCACCTACCTCCCTTCCCGCCGGCTTGTTTATCTTAAGGGGATGCTCAAACAACCCTACTAATTAAATTAACGTCTTATACATTAAGATACCTGTGGAGTGTATAATATTTTTTTTTTTACTGAAAATGATGTTTTGACCCACTTCAAACAAGATAATTTTCTTTTAAAGTTACTCAGGACATACTTAACATTTTTCTGTGATTTAAAAGCTATAAAGAAAATCAATGAAATATGGTTTGTAAAACTTAAAACGTGATTTTTATTAGAAAAAAATGAAGTAATATAAGATATATTGAGTTAGAACGAATGATTAATTCATCTGATTCTCAATAAATTTGGCCAAAAAACTGATTTTGTAAAATTGAAATTTATAATATACATACAGTTTCTATTAAAATTAAATTTTCTGAAGTATATTACCGAGAAATAATATTTTATACACTTGACACACAATATTTCATTCATAAATTAATTTTTATTTTAATGCGCTTCTTGGCGGTTGCATCAATTTCAATATTATAAATATATTAGGACATTCCAAAATGCAGTCATATTATTTATAATTATTTAACTTAAGATGAAATAATTTCAATAGTTCAAATAGAACTTCAGCTTCATGACTAGTTTGTTTTATGTAAAAGCTCAATGTTAAAACCCCTCTAGACAGACATCGAAATCATCTTAGGTAGACTTTCTACAACCTCAACACCGACCAACAATCTTTTATAAAATTACAACTATGGAACACTTAAATAATAATTTAAAAATCAATAATACCTTCACAATACCTTTAGAGACATCTAAAATGTAGATTCTAGTATATCAACTCCAAAATATCAAGTTTTCGGATATATTAATTACTTCCAAAGATATTTATGTGATGGTGTGTGACTTTATTATAATTTTTTAATTTCCAAAAAGCAAGAATAACTATAACCAGTGCATTCCTAATCATTGACAGTAGAGGCCATCTTTAAAAAAGTGAGAGCCTCAGGCACTTAATAATATGGGGCCTCTATTTATTAATTAGAATTTATTTTCTGAGTAGCTTCGAGTCACTAACAGTATTAACAATACACTAGTTAAGTTAATTGGATTAAGAAAAGTTTTAAGCACTTAGAAGAAGTATATTTCGTGATTTTTGACCAGCTAAATCATAAATCACTTCTTCAAAGCCTATTTTTGTAAGTACATCACTTTCTATCGACTGCAATGATAAACTTCTAGAAATTTTTTATAGTAATAAAAGCAATAAACATTTAACAAAAGTCTTAAACATTTACAAAAGGTGCATTTCTAGATTTTGGATAAGCAAAATTATGAATTACTGTTTCAAAACCTATTATTTTAATAACAATGTTCTTTAATGACATCAGTAATGAAGATATTTCTAGTAACAATCATATTTTGCAGTTCATTCTTGATTCGTTTTAATTTAACGAATCAGAGAAATATGGAGGCCATATGGACCAAGGGGCTCTCTGGGCCAGATCACAGTAGACCAATGAGAAAAGATGCCACTGAGTTAAGAAATAAATAAGGAACTGATCCATTTTTCTTTAAATAATGTTCTTTTTTTTTCTTTCGAGTAATTTGTTATTAATTCGCATTAATTAAGCATTGAAATTACATATATGTGTATGTATATATGCATTAAGTTGAAATACTTGATAAGTTCTTTTACTGATAAAAAAAATCTTTGATTTGAATACCAAAATATGATCAATTCAATCTGTAGTCTCAGGGAAATGTTTATTAGAATACAAAAATATCAGTCATATATATAATCAATCTAAGACGATGAATGAAAGCCATATCTAAAATGATAGATAAAATTGTTTGTTTCAGGGATTCCCCACACCAACAGATCTTGACCTTACAACATTAAAATACTATATACTGATAATAGCTTAAAAATTAAATAAAAAATGAAATGTTGCTTGCAAATATTCAAGGCACAGAAACTCCTGGAACCAGAGGTATAATTAAAGAATGGCTCTCTATAAATCACCTCTATTGAAACAAAAAGGATAGGGTTTTACATATGTCAAATAAAATTAACAATTTTTGTACATAGACATTATCTTTGTTGTTTAGATCTAATTTTTACTAAATAATATTTTTTCTGTCTTAAATATGAGCTTTAATATATTTTACATAAAATATTGTAATATCATTTTATTTGTTCCTACTCTGGATCAAATAAATTGAAAACCTGCAAATTACCTACAAAATAGTCAGGACTTCAAAATAACAAGAGCTGGAGTAGATCAATGAACATATGGGGCCACATCCTATAGCCCTGTTCTAAAAATTAAATAAAAAAACTTATACATCACAGAACAATTTATAGTTTTAGAGAGCCTTTTGATTCTTTTTATCTCTTTAGGGGTATTCCAAACTTCCCAAAGTCCTCTGCAGTATCCAGCCGAAACCAAGGGTGGCCTCACAATATCAGACAGTCCAGACCCCCGTAATGTCAATTTGTATCTGTCAGTAATCAAATTCTTATTCATTCTTCACAGCTATTACATACCTAATAGAACATCATTTAAAGTAAAGTAAATTTTCTGACATAAAAGCCCTAATACAGCTTTTTACGTTCAGTAGTTCCCGAGATAAAGATTTTTTTAAACAGCAACATTTCTTAAGAAAATCGTTAGTGAATTTACTTTGGGTACTTTACCAATGTCTTTTACAACTCAAATAAAAAGTAGTTTAATATATTACAAAATCTTCATTTGAGTAATAATTTTCATGATATTTGCTAAAATTAATTTATAAGATGTTGATTTTTAGTTTGGATAATTTTTATTGTTTTTGAAAAACTATATCTCAGAAATCAATTAATGTCTGTCAGCACACAAATTAAACATATTTGAATGTACTATAAAATAGTTTATAACGTTTATCTACATAGAAGTAGTAGTTTTTATGATACTTGCCAAAATAAATTCACAAAATGTTGATTTTCCATATTTTGAAAAAAATTGGTTTTAAGACAGAATATCTCAGTTACTATTAGATATAAATAATTTACTCTACATTAGATAATGTGCTTTAAAGGTTTTTTGTGTCATAGGTAGTTTTAAGGATATAAAGCTCTGATTGAAGAATGAGCGAAAATGTTAGATTTTTCTAAAATAAAATAAACTTCAAGGTACATGATTCTTAAATATTTCAATATTTACTTTTTAATGATACTTACTGAATTCCTTTTACAGTATAGGTAAAAGCAGCACCATTTTCTGAAAAGAAATAACTCACTTTGTTTTCTAAAAAGGACTACAGAAATGATTTTTTTATCTTCGGTAAAACCGCCATTTTTTATTCCCCCGAACTACAATGAGGAAGAGTGATCAATTTAGACTCTAAACTTAATATACTTCTCATTAAATTGATAAAAACATTGGAGTGAAATAACTATTGTTTTTTTTTCTCCTCTTGAGCTCTTGGACTACTAGTTAATGCAAATATGGTAGCCAACTCCGCAAGACAATTAATTACCCCCGATCATGGTATAAACAAAATATTGGCACAATGAAGTAAAGTATAGAGTTAACATTTAATTTTCAATGGAATTCAACACCATGATCCTGTGAGTCTTATAATTCTTTCAGTACTTTCGCGGATAGCGGTTAACTACGATTGGTAAAAAAAAACTGTTATAACATGAAATTCTTCCAATCCATCAAGGGTTTGCATATCTCTTAAGCCTAGTGAGCAAAAGTCGACATTTATAGTGATATTATGAACCATAATATAATGAAAGTAGTAATACTACAATATACATTTAAGGTGTCCGTCTAAACATGTTCACCTCCCTAATCCCTAAAATGTTAAGAATTTTTATTTAGTTTTTGATTTATGGGATTGATCGTCTAACTTTAGGAGTACCAGTAATTTTTTAATCTTCTCCAGCATACGTCGAATTTTTGTGGAAAGTTCTAACAAGCGCATTTTTAATTCATCGAGTTCTGAAGAGTTTCGGCGAAGAACGGTAAGGAGACGAGGAGAGATCGTGTCCGCAATGACAGGATACGCCAGAAGCTGGGGATTGCCTCAGTGAAGGAGGTTCTGCAGACACGGCAGTTGAAATGGTCCGGCCACATCATTAAGATGGAGGAACATAGGGATCCGCTAAAGATAATGGAGTACATACCAGATGACAGAAGGCCGCGTAGACGACCAATGATGTCCCACCAGGAGTATGTCGACAGGCTTTGCAAGGAAAGATCCTTGTCAGGCCAGGAACCTAGCTGCTAATAGAGAATGTTGGAGCCTGTGGCTGAACGCTTCCCTTTGCTGATTAGGCACCATGGGAAGAAGCAAAATAAGAGTTCTGAAGCCGTGAATCACCAAATACAGCAAAGAATTTTGACTCTTTTGGTTGATTTGTATACAAAGAAGCGAAAAATCGAAAAAACCTACTGATCAAAATCGTTTCAGTCGAGGAAATTTAAGTTATGATGAGGGATTATTATGCGAATTGAATTCCAATACAATTTTGATCTTTCGATAGTACACTAGTACCTTAGTATCCTACTAATACGACGAAAATCAAATCAAATTTTCAAAAATTTAATAGGCGTGAACTGGTGGTTATAGCGGGACACACACCCTGTAGGTCTTTTATTTTATGATTTATAACTTACACTATCATTATTGCTGATTTTATTGGGACTAAATTATCGACTTCCATTCGCTCAAGAGCATAAATTTCCGATTCTGACACTTTTTTTTTATTTCCACCATTAATACAAATTTTGTACACCTTATGTAATGAGGAAGCATTATTTCCATGTTTGTCTGTTTGTAATTATCTTTGTGTACGAGTAAAGTCCATCGAACCTTTAATCTAATTATGATAGATTTTTCAGGAGGTGTGCGCGTTAGTATCTTGTTGTTCCCATATGGATTTTGTCAGATTCTGTTGACTAATTTCACTTATGTTACCCATGCGTAAGTGAAATTTTCTTGGCAAAATTGAATTTCAAAAACGGCTATTGCCCAGATTGCCCCAAATTTTGTAGTAAGTTGAGTCCTATATCAATTTGATCAGATTGTGTTAACGACTCTCGCTTACAAATGGGTAAACTTATTTTCCTTTATTATTGTAATTATGGCACTACGGTCCTACAAGAACCTAGGCCTTTTCCACCACAGCCAACCATTCTTGCTCTCTTCCTCCATCTTCGAACATCCAGCCCCCTCAGGTCTAATATTATAGGAAGACGTTTCTGAAAATGGGATTTGAAGAAGAAACAGGAACCGAAAAGGAGCTGACGGAACTGTTTGTAGCATTAGTGAAAAGAGTCCAGTTAACATGGACAGGACATGTAGAGAGAATGCTCAATCAAAGAATACCCAACACGATGTTCTATGGAAAACTGGACGGCCAAAGAAGAAGAGCACGCCTCAGATAACAAGGCTGTATGATGTAGAACAAACGAACAAACTTAAAAATTAAAAAATAAGTAATAAACGTATTTTCCTTGCCATACCTATTTTTCGAAAACGACTCGTTAAATTTGGTCCAAATTTGAAGAAAATTTATAGATTAATAATGGCATTGTCTTTTTTATCTAATTCTATCCAGTACTTTGGCTTGCACATGCGCTTTGAGCTGCATGCGCGCAGCGTTTTCCTTGATACACTACATCCGCAATAGAATCGTCTTTAATTTTAACTTTTTTAATTAAACGATTTAACGTATCGATGTAGAAAAGTCGGGAATTAGTGTAGACATGGTCTATAATTTTAAATGTTCACTTATAACGATCATTTGATTTCTCATAACTTTGTTCATAGCACCAACAAGGGAACCATTCCTTCCCGCCCTCTTCCCGAAATCCTATATTAATAGACAGGCTTATCTTATAGAATAGGAGACAATGAAACTTTTATTAAACGGACGAACGTGAAGCTTGCAATGAGACGAGAGTGAAAAATCAGTAAGACGACCCACGCAGGTGCGTCTCCAAAACTGACGCAAAAAAACAAATTTTGATTGAATTCATTCAACTATTTCGTAAACTCTTTAATAAACAATTATATGAAATATTTTTATACATGGCTGAATGTTCGAAAAGAACCGATTTTAATTTCGAGTGCGTTTTCAAAACTGAGACACTCAAGGGAACTTTGAATGGTGGTTATTTCTCATAAAATAATAGATAAGATGAGCCATTCGGGGACAGCTGTAAGTTTCCAAGGATGGTATCCTCGTCCAACAGGGTACAAAGTAGGAACGCAAGCCCGAATGGTAGCCAGCCGCCGGGTCATACAGGAAGGTACCTTAGTTCTACCAGGTGCTATTCCTGTGGATACGAAGAGATTTTCAAGCCCAGACTACAAACTCACCATCGGGTCCTACAAAAATAAAACAGGTAGAGGAAGGAAGAGAAAACCAGAGAAGTCAGAGGAATAAAGACGATATTCATTTTCACTAATATGATTCTACTAATATAGTTCCACTATGTAAATTTCTATCTTCTGCCTCCAAAAGAAATGTTTCTTGTGAAGCGAGATTTCACCCCGGGGCTGTCCAATTCTAGCAGTGCCAAGTCTCTGGGATATTAAACGTTATCGATAGGTATTAGTATGAATGACAGAGTCATATATAAATTTGGCTCTTAACTGTGTATAGTTTTCAAGTAATACAAAATTTGGATGAAATAACTTCCTTTTTCTATCAAATCCCGGGCTCTTGGACAATAAAGCGTGCTCTTGCCAACCCTTAGTGAATTCAGATAGCAAGTCATCCAAATCACAATCCCCATTACGATTATTTCAAGCTAACCATAAGAGAAAAGGTCGTCATTTTTCGCCTCAGAACTGGACATAATCTCTGAAATCACACATCTTCAGGACATTCAAGATAGCACCCAGTCCTCTACATGAATGCAGCCAAAATGAACAAACCACAGAGCACATTCTACAAAGCTGCCAGCTGATAGAGGACATGCAGGGGCAGATATGGCCCCAATTCACAAACCTTAGGACCAAGCTTTTCTGAAGTCTGGAGGACCTAAGAAGGACAGCTAATTTTATGTTTTTACTTCCTGACATAGCCACCTAGAGGGAAGAACAATGAAGAAGAAGTGAATTCAAATGGTCAATCCATCAAAAACGTTTGGAAAAGTTTAAGACAAATCAAAAAGTATTTGTAAGTATTACTTGGACAACCAAATAGATACTTTTTGTAGAAGCAATTGAACCTATTATACAACTGCTATAAGAATTATTGAAGAACTAACCCCTATCGTAATTTCTTTTCACAAATTTTTTTTCAAACTTTTTATTTCTGCATACTTTTTTTATTAAAAAAAATTTGTATTTTTTTCTTATTATTAATCATAATATTGTTGGAGGGGTTAGGAAAAGATTAAAAGGATATTTTGTTGGGCTTCTATAGACCTCAAAACAGTAATGGTACAGTTAGCTGAATACATTTATTTGAGGCAAACCCATGTAATATTTATTTGACAAAAAAAACCTTTTTCTGAATGCATAAGCAAAAATATTAGAGACTTCAAGATTTATTTTGTAAGTATGTGAGTAAATAGAAATTATTCATACTAGAGTATACTATTTAAATAAATAAATTATATAGCCATCAGAGCCTAGTTGTTAAAGCACTGGATTTGGGATATAAAAAACACAAAATCGATTTCACCGCTGGTTTCCAGCAGGAGGTTTAACCAAAACCCTTGGGGGATCTACATGCTGGGCCACAGTAAGGCCCTTATACGCCCTTCAATACCAGGGAGGTCTGAACAATTCTTCAGAATTTCTGTAAAATTGATTGTTGTTTTAATATAAAAATACTGTTATTATCAAAGAAAAGCTATTACTTGACAAATTAACTTGGCAGGGGCATATCTCGCCATTTCCTAGCTACAGCCCTATCTAAATACTGAATTATTTGTAGATAAAGGGTAAGAAATCAGTTTTAAATACTTTATGTTATTAGAGTTCATTTTAAAGACAAACTATAGCCAACTTCATTATTTACATTTTTTTTTTTTCAATTTTTCTTTATTTTTGTAATTAAATTCATTAAAAGTGATTACATATCGGTATAATAATAACCAACATTTATCAACAATATTCAGATAACAATAATAAAATATGACACTTTAACAAGAATAACATAATAAAATGAAAACAAAAATAACAAAGATAAAGATAAAAACAACAAAAGAAAACAGATAAAATAACACTCAATAGCATTAAAGGTGAAGGGTTATCTTTTAAAATGAAAAATTTGTACAAATTTTAATTTAAAACTTTCAACTCTTCTCTTTTTCCATTTCATATTCTTTGGCCACTTTTTTCTCAACCTGATCTGCAATTATATCAACCTGAAATACAGATATTTATCAAGATAAATAAAACAATCAGAAAAACGAAAATGGCTTTGCTTGACAAAATTTGTGTGTATGTATATTTAATACTACAAAAATATTAGCAATAAAATGGGATATAAAAAAGTTTTTAGGTCTTTCTTGTTTAGAAAATTAATAATTAGGTGATGCAATATATTAATACTGGAAGACCGATGATTGACCATGTGTAATAACTGAAATTAGGGATTAGGAAACTATAATAAGAAATGTCTATCTCTAATTAAAAGCTTACATCACTACTATTCTCCCTGCAGTATTATAAAATTATGATTTTCAAGCTAAGACAATGTTGCAGTAAATGAATGATATAAAAACCTTTAACTTTTTTAATTGAGAACTCATAGAAATTGTAAACAGCACAAAAATAATAGTAAAAGCATTAAAACATAGTTTGCTTAGCATGAATATTTGTAAATTAAATATGTAATTCTGATATTATTCTTCTAAATTAATATTAAGAGTCAGGATACTCCACTCGGACAGTGTGGCCAAGCTTGGCAACCATCAGTAATGAATTAGTTCCTAATAATAAGTAAATGCTAAAGTAGTACTCCTCAGTTATGCGAGGAATTGTCGGGTCAACAGGACTAAATCTAGGTGGAAAATCAGCAACTCTTTCTGTGTAAATAATTTTAGAAGCCAGGTTTATATGTGTATAATATCTTACTCATAAAAACCTAAATAAGTGCATCTCCGTCGCTTAAACCGTTATATCTCATAATTTAAAAAAATTTAATAATTTAAAAATAATAGAAAAAATTACAAATCATTCTAGAGAAATTTAGTTTCAACCACTGTTTTGTACCTTATTTTTCTGACTTCAAGAATTTTTTCAAGATGTCTATAGAATAAAGCATTAATTTTAATTTTTTTTTTTTAAATAAAGTATTTTTTTGTAATAATATTTCTACTTACATTAGCACGAAGTTCCTTAAACTTTTCATTTGTTTCAGGTTTTTCCAATCTTTCCATAAATTTTTCTCTGTAATACAAAACTGTATCTATGTGAGTTTTATGTCTCACAGCAATTTCTAAGGCACTGAAAAATAGTAATAATATTTTATTTAATTGTGTTAAAATCTTCCATTAATAATTTTATTTTTCCTTCCCTTCCAAACAGGTCACAGCCTCAAGGCAAGAAAGGAAAAGAATGAAAAAATACTAATATTTTATTATGATAATTACTACAATCTTATAAAAGCAATAAACGGTTAATTACCAATATTACTCTGTAACAAAACTTTCTTACAGGGTCTTTAATAAATTAAATTAGCAAAAAGGTTTTTAAAATCTTCAAATTATTCGGTCTCGATAACAAAAAGTAGAGTAATTATAAATTTTAATAAAAGTTATTTTTTACCGCTCCCAATTATGGGTATTAATATTTGACATAATGGCTCTAAAAATCATCCCATTCTGAAGTAGAATCATTTCAGCTTCCTGTATATTACCACCTAGAAGTGACATTTCAGCCATCCTTACTGCCTTGATTGGATTTTGCTGAAATAATTTCAACTCAATAGTACATTCATTCTCAATTTTTATAAAATAGAAAATAAAAAATATATATATATATATATATATAACACCTTAATGTGCTGGATATATAGTACTTTATCATAAAAGTTTATAGCAGCATAAGCCGTTTCAGCTGTTTCAATGTCTTTTGCTTGAGTGGCCATGATTGCAAGACAAGACCATAATGCTTCATCCTACAGAAAAATATTTTTTTTTAAATATTAGTCTTTGAATATAATTTATTACACTTATTTATCTAATCCCATTTTTAAATGAATATAATTTAGTAAATTTAAACAACAAAAAATAGCTATTTATTATAGTGCAGTGCTACTAAATCCTCTTATAGTTTTTTCTTTTTTTTTGTTGAAGAGAAATAATAAAACCTGACACAATTAGGGGCAATAATACTGATGGAATGTATGAAAGTAACAAAATATCGAGGAAAAAAAAAAAAAATGTAAATGCTAATATAGCATTAACAAAATTAAATATAATAATATTATTTTATTTTAAAAATTCTGACATAAAAGTTAATTGGGATGATGAAATGAATCAATAATCATCAGAGTAGTGATGCAGTGAATGAACCTGATTTTTTGCCATGGTATGGATTTTTAGGATTACCAGGTATGTTCATAGTTTATGAATATGAACTATGATTAGTTATATCAACGATCTGAGACCAAATATGCTTGGTCCCTTGGAGGTCTTTATAAACAATATATAGTATTTATACAAAATAAATCTTTATTGAAGCTACTATATATTTCAACTTTTCATCAATAAGATGTAGTAATTTCACGTAGGTGGCTCACAAATAAATAAAATTAAGAATTTGTTCAAAGGACAAACAATAATTGAAAATTAGTGAATCAGGTGAAGTTTATATAATGTTTATTTAAAAAATGGCAATTTAAGTATTCACCTGAACCATTCTACACAGACGGAGCGCTTCCTTCCAGGCGTTTGTAGAAGCATATCCATGGAGAAGACCAATGTAAGGTGATATACCACTATTAATTATGGCCCCATCAGATCTTTGAATCCCGATGTAATTATCAACAAAACTGATAAGTCGAGGCCGATGTCCAAATTCACTGGTTATAAAATAAACTTGAAAAATTGAAATAATTGTATAAAATTTGTCTTAAATAAAAAATTCAAAATAAAGAATGATTGTTTGAATAAAACATGGATCAATTTTTTATGGGGATTTAAATTAGTCAAATCAATTCTTAACGAGAAAGAAAACAAATTTAGAAAAAGGAGAGTTGTATTAACCATCTCAATAATTTATTGAGAAGGTTAATACAATTTCTGTAAGAGCTAAGAGTAGCATGCACACCTAGGATCATTTAATATCACTGCTATGGAAGAATACTGTATGTAAATGATTGTAAAATTTAGTAAATTGACTTTATTGTGTTGGTAGGCTCAAAATGCATTAACTAACATTTGTAAAACAAAATAATTGTACTTTGAAATTAGCCACAGGAAGAATTTTGTAATTACAATTATATTGAATTAAAAAAATATCAAGTAAATGCATTTTTGAAGCCACTAACACAATAAAGTCGATTTCACAAAATTTGTATTGTTGTGTCATTATTCTTTTGGAGCACCAATATTTTGAGATGAACATATACGAGGGTGGATTGAAAAGGTCTCGGAATGTACTAGAAAGAAGAGTCTTACCTCGGTGGAACTGCTTTTATTTTCAACATAGTCTCCCTGTAGACTAATGCATTTAGTCCAGTAATGTTCCAATACCTTGATCCCATCTCGAAAATGAGATTCCTCCATGCCTGCAAAATACCTCTCCAATTCAGCTGTCAGTCTTTCTGTTGTAGGAAATCCCTGTCCACCTAGGAAAATTTTCAGCTTGGGGAAGATATGAAAGTCTGATGGTGCCAAATCAGGTGATTAAGGTGGATGTGGCAAAAATTCATACCTCAGTTCATGAAATTATGCCATGGCAATACCACTTGTGTGCGGGCGGGCGTTGTCCTGATGAAAGATGACTTTTTTCCTAGCCAAACCAGCCCTTTCTTCGCATATCTCTTCCTGTACTTGGTCTAGGAGGTTTGTGTACTATTGCCCCCTAATTGTTTGGCCAGTAGGAAGATAATCTATAAGCAGAATGTACTGCCTTTGCTTTCTTCGGTGGTGGTGACTCAGCATGTTTCCCCTGCTTTGACTGCTGTTTTGTCTCTGAGGTATAGTAGTGGACCCAAGTTTCATCTGTAGTCACAAACCGGTGCAAAAAATCTTGTTGGTTGCGCTGTAAACAAGTCAGATTTTGTTCGGACATTCCCAATCCGGTGTGTTAAATTTTTTCATTCCCAATTCTTCAGTTAAAATGTGATATACCCGTTCAGATGACATCCCTATAGCTTCAGCAATCTCATGCACTTTCAGTCGATGATCCTCCATGATCTTTTTATGCACTTTTGCGATAAATTCTGGATTCGTAGTACTTTTTGGCCGTCCACTACGTGGATCATCATCTAAGCTCTCCCGACCAAATTTAAACTTGCTGGTCCACTTGGCAACAGTTGAATATAAAGGAGCAGAGTCCCTCAATGTGTTCTGAAAGTCAGCATGAATTTCCTTTTCTTTCATACCTTTCTTTACAAAGTACTTAATCACTGCTCAAATCTCAGTTTTTTCCTTAGTTACAAACCACTGTGAATAAAACAACAACTAAGCGTCATCACTACCACTCACGCCACATGTTCACTCACAAAGGATGTGTGATTATTGCACAGGAACGTCGTTGCTCTAGCACTGACATCTAGCAGTGATTCTGAGAACATTTCAAACCACCATCATATATATCAGGTTGTAAAATAAGTTTTTTTGATTTTGATTTTTGCGCAATGAACTCCTCTATGTGCATTTTGCAGTCCTCAAGCGAATTAAAGTGTTTCCCATTAAGAGAGTTTTGAAGGGTGCGAAATAAGTTAAAATCTGTTGGGGCAAAGTCTGGTGAATAGGGTAACTGGGGGATCACATTCCAGCCAAACTCCAATAATTTCTGCCGGACTGCAAAGACACATGAGAACGGGTGTTAGCATGATGGAAAACTATGCCTTTGCAATTAACCAATGCTGGATGGTTTTGCTCAACCACTGCCTTTAGTTGTTCCAACTGGGTACATATACTGCAGAATTAATGGTCTGGTTGGGCGTGAGAAGCTCAAAATAAAGGACACCTTTCTAATCCTGCTTTTGGAATCGTTAACGGCAGGTCAATTCATTTTCCCCAGAACTTTTTCCTCACAATATTATTGTACAGCACCCACTTATCATCCCCAGTTATCAACCTCTTTGAAAATGGGTTATTAACATTGCATTTCAGGAGGGAATCGCTAATGGATATGTGTTCCAATAAATTCTTTTCCGTCAAATTGTTAGGAACCCATATATCACTTTGAGAAACATATCCCGCAGCCCCCAAAAGATTTGAGACACTTGCATGAGATATGTTAAGCATTTCTGTGATATTCTGTGTCGTGGGGTAAGGGTTGTCTGTGACCAATGCTTGAATTTGGTCATCAACAACAGTCGAAGGATGAACCGAGCGCTTTGTGTCTTGTAGGTGAAAATTTCTGGTTCTGAACCAAGCAAACCACTTACGGACAGTGCTTTCTCCTAAGGCATCATCGCCACACACACTGCAAATTTTGCAGCAGATTTTCTTTTTTGGAAATAAAAAATCATTAAATGACAAAAATGAACTTTTTTCTCTTCCATTTTGAGCAAGCGAAATACAACTTAAAGATAAGGAATCTTGGTTGAAACTGATGCATAAAAACACCTTAACTAATCCTTTTTTAAAATATGCAAACATGATTTTGTAAACAAAGAGAGGATTAAATTGAAATATTTAAAAACGCTAGGAACTTATTTTACAACCCAATATATATATTATTTTATTTTAATTCCTCCTCTGTATTAACAACAACAGTATATAGTTTATCAAATTGTACTTCTTTCATTAACATTCTTACATACAAAATTGTATAAATAATTTTTTAAAAGAGTGTCTTTTTTTTTAAAGGCAGTTAATTATGCTAATTAAAAACTAGAAATAGGAGGTTCGACCCATTTCAATTCTTTAAATTACATAAAAATAATTATAGAAACTAATTACAGTTAGGTGTGAAATGAAAAAATTAACAACTTGAAATTATAAAGACATTTTCTACATACGAATCCCTTATATTGATAATTAGGACATTTCAGTTGAACTCATTTTGGCTCTAATAATATCACAAAAATTGACATCTTGTGTAAACAGGATTCTTTATCAGGAAATCTATAAATAATGTTTACAACTCAAGATTTAGTTATCGACAGACTGAATTACAATATCACCTTGCATCCTTGATAACAGCCGTTTTCTTAGTCATTCGTTTGTCAACAAACAATATGTACGGAAGATACCAGAGGATGAGAGAGGAATCTTGCATTGCTGCTATTATGTTCAAGGCAGAATTCCATTTAAATGATTGAACAATACTTCCTGAATTAAAACAAAAAGATATGTTTCAAAAACTGAGCACTATAAAATATAATATTTACTGAATTAATTATAACATATAAACTACACGCGATAGTGCAACAAGAGTCATAAATGTAAGTAAACCTCAGTAAATGAGAATTATTACAAGATATTATAGAAAAAATGTTTATTGAAATATTTGTCCTTGCATAATGCATGACAACTTAGGAAAGTAAATCTAAGAAAAAACTATTAATTCTTTATTAAAATTAACTAACAGAAGAACAAATATTTTTTTCACATAACAAATATTTTTATCACTTTTGAAATATTTGCTTAAAACGGGAAGAGGAAACTTTAAGATAGTTTAATTGAGAAATATTTAAAAAGGGCCTGAAATTGAAAAACGGCATGAAACCCTCTACTTCCGCCCTCCGTGGTAGCCTTACTTATCTAACTTTTCAAACAGACAATTAGGAGATCATGACCATCAGCTAAATATGATATAAATTTTTTTTATCCATAATTTTAATGTAATAGAATAAATTTTTCTATTTTTTTTGATTTTCTCAAAAACGATTTTGATTAAACTCGCCATGTCAATGTACAATTATACACTGTACATTGAACTACAAATAGTCTTTAATGTCAGCTAGATCTTATTCTTGTATAAATAGTATTATATATTGTAATAATTTGTATTTTTTTAAATAAAATAAAAAGAATTTTGATAGTTTTTTTAAACTTTTTTCAAATATAAAAGATAATTTGGGTTCAAATTAAGAACTTTACTACTTAATGGATAATATAATTTTATTTTTAATTATATAATATAAAAGACTCTTAATCTCAGGGCGGATTTCTAGGCAATCAGAAAAACAAACACTTTTACTATTAACTTAATTAAATTAATATCTATCATGTATATATTTTTAGGTATAACAGAACTAACCAAGTTCACAATCTTCTTTTTTCTAATGTTTTGTCCTATCGTCCAAAATGGCTTCCTACTCTTGCTGGACAGAAATTCATGAGGACCTCCTCATCCTGGAGACATCCTTTCACCTGCGCGCCCAAACCACGAATGCCCTTTAAAAACTAAAACCTGCCTCCATGTTCCATGTAAACATCGATTATTGCACAACAGTTAGTGATTTTTGCAAATGATTTCCTTTTTGAATATTATTCTTTAGCACTATTTCTTGATTTCTATTTTTCCTTTAATTTACTGTATTTTCAATTATGTGGGGAAGAGTTAAAATAGTTTTTATGATATTTGAATCTGCTCAACATGGCCTTGACACAACAGACTTGTTGACTGAAGAATACGTACCCCCATCTTGGTTTTGTTTTGAATCACGAAGTTATTATAGACAATGAAAATTGGTTAGCTTGCTTTTTGGATAAACAAAACAAATGAACAATATTAAAATGATACATAAAATAAAACACATCATCAAAAACCCTTTGTACATCAAAATATACTATTTACTCAAAAAGAGCATATTACAATATATTTGAAAAAAATATAACAGTTTTAATTGTTAGCAATAATAAACAATGGATAAATACAAAATATTAAAGAATTTCATGGATAACTAAAGGAGAAAAAAGAAAAACATCCGACTCGAAAGCAGAGAACACACGACCTTTCCTGATTGCATTATGGCTTTGTTATCTTTTGTTGAAATGTTGAATTCTTGGCTAATAACTACCCCTAAAGTTTCTACATAAAAAGAGACCTCAGGCTAAAGAGAGGGAGAGGGCAGAATAATTACAGCATCGTCGTTAGTTTTGGATTGTTTCAATTCTAGTATGATTTTTTTGAATTTGAGAATAATTACAGTATAAACATACTTTATTAGAAAATTTGTGAAAGTGTTTCTTTTTCAGTTTTTGATTTTTTCAATTCTCGTACAATTTTCTTGAATTTGAGAGAAAAGAAAAGCTATTATTTTACTATTTATTTAATCCAATCTCAACATTCAAAATCACCCATTACTATATAATACAGTCAGATTTGCGAACTATGAACACCTTAACTCAAGACCATCAGGGCTTATGAGTGAAAAAATTAATAACTAATTTTTTTTTAATCATAATTTGCACACTCCTGGGGTAAAGCAAGATGATTTTTTTAAAAATCTGGATGATGTGATCTGTCAGCACCAAGTAACTAATGAAGAAAATTAATAAATTTTATATCTTAATAGAACATATTATGTAACTATTATATGTACAGGTACATTTACCAAACAAATAAAATATTTGAATATAAATAATTTAGCATTAAATCTATTTTTCCACTCACAACTGTTTCGACAAACGTTGAAAGTGGAGTAACAGAACCCTGTCATATCTCGGTAACTGAGTGTATTACAAATCTTTAAAATCAAAATCTCTTTTCTAATATTTTGGCTCGTATATTCCCAATGCAATATTTTATTTATTATGAAAGTTTTCAAGAAATAATCTTATATCATTGGTGATCAATCTTTTACTTTAAAACAAGATAAATACCTAGCTTTTCTATTCTCCGGGAAGCAGTGGATCTGGTATAAACTGTTGATATGAACAAATCTCTGGTTTTGTCTACAAATGCCAGAAGAATATCTATAGATGTCTTTCCCCCTTGGCTTATTCCAACCTCCATGACGCCACAATTATGTTGGATAGGCCCTCCAATGTCTTTTCCACTTATATCCAAAACCTGAATTACTGATTTACATAACAAAAAAAAATCTTATTAATAAAAAGATTTTTTGAAAAATAATATAAATAATAATTTGACATTAACTATAGCAGATTTACTTTATGTCAAGTTTTATTTATCACATCATTCACATATATAAATGTTTGCATTATTTAAAGCAGATTTTCCCAATCTTTTTCAGTTTGCGTTTCCCAAAATAATCAGATTTTTTGTCTCCTATGCCCATAATACATCAGATTTTTTCTATAGTTTTGACTTTAAAAAATCGAAAAATTTACCTTTTTAAAATTGATTAGCCATTTAACAGCAAAAAATTAAAAACAGATACTTACTATTTTCCTTGGGATAATTAATTTCAACTGTTTCGGTAATATCAATATTGAGACTGGACAACCACCATGTGGTTATGTTAGTTGAAAAATAAATTAAACACAAATTTTAAATTCACAAACAATTTATTGAACATCCATTGATGATTAACATTGTTAAAACTATTAATGGAATAGATGGGCTTGATGTTCACTACACAACTTCTCAAATCTTGGAATAAAATTGGATATGGTGACCCTCATATCTTGTTCAACGTTAATTTTCAAGCGATATTTACTTTTTATTACAATGAACACCGAAAACCCAGCTTCGCACAAATAGGAAGTCCACCACTAAGCAGTGGATATTCCTCTTTTATTGATATCCAAAAATCAGAAAGTCCCATGCTACCAAATTTGAATTTTGAAAGATTATTGCATGACAAGTCAAGAAGAGATTCTTCTCCAAAAGAAGTAAATTCTGATGGAGCCTTGGCTTTAAATGGGTCTTGAATCCATGTAAATTTATCATTATCAGCTTCAAAGTATTTTTTGAACTTTTTTATAAGCTCTGATATGTGATTAAAAAAAATGGATTCTATATTGTAAGACAAATAAATTTCATTGGATGTTACAAACTGATGCAACAAGGGAAAACAATCACTGATACAGTCTTCATTAATTTTTATTTTCCATAGCTGCAATTTTTTTTTAATAATTAAATAATTCAAGGTGCCCTTATGACAGCACTATGGCACACTGGGGAGCTGTGTTGCACACTCTGAGAAACACTGGTTTAAAGCAAATTTAAACTTTCCAAAACAAATCTTGCAAAATTAATCTCAGATGGATAAATTCAATATTTTTTTAGGCAATTATTTCAAAACTTTTACAGGAGACACCACCAAAACACATATGAATGAGCCCTATTTGACTTAGGAAACAACATGAATAATAACCTGTTTTTTTCCCGGCATGAAATTGTTTTAGTCAATACAGCTTTGCAACATGATAAACTGCATTGAGGACTTGTGAAAAATAATAAAACCTTTTTGTGAATAAATGGATTAGGCCTGTCTTGAAACTCTTTTAGAAGCTTGATTAGAGTGATTAAACACCTAGACTTTCCGATTTTATTCAAAAGTATATTTCAAATGAATAAATAACAAGCAATTAAAATAAAATGTAGTTATATGGAATGAAAAATTCAGGAGCTACTACCCATTCTTCACCATTGAAAATAGAACATAGTTGTGTTTGTTATTACATAGCAATAATTGAAAAATTGAACATGACCAAGATCCAGCCAATTAGCATTCTAGAGTTACATTACAGAAGGCTATATATCTATAATACACTATTGATGTTCACACTCATTGGCAGAATGAAATTCTTGATATATTAAAAACTTTTAAAAAAAAGTCTGCGAAATAAATAGGTTGGTAGAGCTTCCTCACCATTTTTATTTGAAAGATAGGTACATAATTATTTTGATTTCAAGGTTAAGAATAAAGTTCATTATTTTTATTTTTGTTGTTTGAGAATAAAATTTACAGGAGGAGCCGTGTGTCAAGAAAAATACTTTTGCACATGTGAAGTGAAAGTAATGAATATAATTTGATGAAATTTAAAAAAGACGATGATAACTCTTAATCTCCACCATACATCCAAATTTGGGCTAAATTGGACAAGCCCTTTTTGAAAGAAATAAAGCTGTGCTGAGAAAACTTAACTTAAACACACTTAAGTCAAAGTAGTGGATGGAATCTGATAAAATTTACATTGGACCAGCTAGACACCAAACCAAAATCTCTAAACAATTTATTAAAATTGAATTAATGGTTCATTCAATTATTCTAAACCACAAATTTG
This sequence comes from Halyomorpha halys, assembly GCF_000696795.3. Classification (NCBI taxonomy): domain Eukaryota; kingdom Metazoa; phylum Arthropoda; class Insecta; order Hemiptera; family Pentatomidae; genus Halyomorpha; species Halyomorpha halys. The sequence goes on along the minus strand of NW_027106269.1, from coordinate 364,635 downwards.
ACAATAGACTAATATAATAAAAGTTTTTTCATTGAAATCCAAAAGTGTAAATCTGAGAGAAAATTTTCAATTCTAAGGACTTAATTTTTTTTAATTTCCTGTATGAATACAAAGCTTCCCTAAAACAAAAACAAAAAATTACTACTCTTCACATGGCATGAAATGTACAGTCCTCTATATTCTCTTCAATATAGCTCCTTAACCCTTTCTGTTATCAAGGTGTGAATGTTTTTTTCATGCCATAAAAAAATTTCATATGGATCTCTCTCTGAATTAGTTCTAACAAATATTGATCTCTCAGAAATAGATGATCATGGTAATACACTGATATCTTGAAGGAATTTATATTGCAATAATTGAAATATAATTTGACTCACATCTTTCGTCAGCTTGATCTCTAGCAGCGATGGTATCAGGCCCCAGAGTTATATGGCAAGGATTTAAAGTAGAAGTGTTTAAGCTAGCCCAGCGGGGTGAAGACAGCAATCTACCCTCAAAATTGTAAACACTTAAACTGGTACGTTCAACCAACACTAGATGCCTAAATTTCAAAATCATTAAATTATTTACAAATGAAAATTAAAAAATAGAATATAAATTATTTTAAAATGAGCTTATAATAAAAAAATGTATATACCTTGAGTTCTAATCTAGAAATTATCAAAGATTTAAATCATTTAGATAAAATGATCTATATTAAAAACTATAGATGTAAAATAAGATTAACTGACAGTAACAATTGATCGAGTCTTAAAACAATTATAAAAGTACAATCAAGGGCCACTCCTTTGAATCTATGAGGTGTAAACAATTGTCTGCCAGAGTATTTTCAAACTGTATCCTTACTCTCTACAATTTTAGGAAGAGGGAATCACAAAAAAAAATGATGATAAGGTTTTATTTTATGAGATTAATGTGTAAACTATTGTTTTTTGAAATTTCAGGTCAGATACTAAGTCAAACACTGATAGATAACATTATCAGAGACATTGATTTTGTAATTTATTAGTACAGGGAAAAGTAATTTAGAAAATAACTTAGATTGGTCAGTTTAAAATAGTAATTGAGGATATGGAACCAACAGGGTTTGTTACTTTAAAAAAAGAAATAATGGCAAAAAAACAGGTAAAGCAAAATAAACGGTATGAATGTTAAATTCACCATCATCGATCCTTCCGTTATATCCTGTATTTATAATAAACTATGAAAATATAATTACTTGTCTGAAAGAAGTACATTAGAGACAGATCCTTCTCTCAAATCAATAATAATAGGAGTATTGAAGTTAGATGTTGAGTAAATATACGCTTGTGTTGTAGTTACAACAACAAGATGTTTAAATGCTAAAGCTAGATGTATCACTCTTTCAGAAAATTCCAAGGCATCGCTTCCATCTGACAAAACATCATGAACAACCACAGTTTTTCTTCCAGTAGTTAGGCCCTCAAATTGCCCCCATTCTACTTTACTGAAAAATATAGCCATCATAAGAAATCTAAAGCAATAATAAAAAAGAAGATAAATTAAAAAATATTGATAAATATTCACCGGCCAATTATATGTGCCAACAAAAGTTTGTGATTAGCACATCCTGCAGCCAACTGTGTTCCGTCAGTTGACCATGCAATACAGTAAAGGCTACCAGTGGCAGGTTTCTCCAAGCAATGTGACCACTGAAATATAACAGTATTGTGTATTAATCTAATAAGAGAATTTCTCAAACTATAGCAATCATAGAAGGAAAACATTAGTACTACATTTAATACATAGTATACCTAAGAAATTTAGTTATTTTAAAAAAATTAAGCCTATGTTTAAATATCACTTAAAATGAATCCTAACTCACTCCTGACTTGTCACACAGACGAATTGTATTGAATGATCCGACAGCAAATAAATCACCACTAGGCGACCATGCAAGCGATGTTATTGAGTGTTCATGAAGTAAACTTGAAAATATAGGAGTTCCATACATATCCCAAACCTAAATGGATGAACCATCATACTTATCAAAGTATCAAAAAAAGAAAGAGTAACTGAACATATTTAAAAAAATAAAAATGTTTTGCCCTTACTTTATAACGACAATCTTCTCCTCCTGAAATGATCCTACCATTGACATGATCCCAGGCAACTTTAAGTATCAAACCATCGTGAGCTTTCCACTATAAAAAAAAAAAAAAATAAATAGAATATTGTAGCTATTACTGTGATACCTCATACATCAGATCAAACCTATGAAATCAATTTAAAGTAAATCTTTATAATATTAAAAAAAATATATATATCAATAATTCAAGAGACATCTTATAGATCAGAAGAAATTATACAATCATTCTATGAAATGAAGGTTGAGAAAAGAGGTATTTTGAATAATGCATCAGTTTCTTCGTTATCTTAAAATATAATAGATATCGTAGTTTTGATTTTTTTTGACTTATGAGAAACAACAGTAATAATATCACGAGTAATGATAAGATTAATGTTAAAACTAATAGAATTCTAGATTAAATCAATAAATCAGCAATATAATATAATAAATATTGACATCATTGATTTTCAAATATTTTTTGTTCACGGAACTTTCAAAATAGTTTTAAAAAATCACAGAACCCTTTCATCTCAATAAAATTAAATATTTTTATAATTTATATTCAAGTCACTTTAATAAATTCAAATTACAAATGCAATAAAAAAAAATTAATAATCATGACTTCTGTAAGGTACTAGATTTTGAAATAAAAATAACACATCAAATGATATTAACAGAAAAAGAAAGAATAATCTATAAAAAGAAGAATGAATGGTTGGGTAAAATCTGAAACTTTAAATATGTAACAAATTTTCATAGTAAAACTAAGGGCATTTACGATCAATAGCCTTTTTTTCTAAGATTGCATTTTTAGAGTCCATCATATCCATTTTATCACTTACAAAAGTTATATTATAATTTCTACATATAGTAGCTACTAAAAAAATGAGAGGCAACTTTATACATTAATATATCAAATGATATATATATGAGGTAGCTGGAAAAAGTGTTAAGTTTTGTAAATACAAAACTTAACACTTTTTCCAGCTACCATGTCAATTGTTCTTTAAATAAAATTAATACCCGGTTGGATTTTGAGTTTGGTGTCAAAGGCTTGATTACTAAATGTTTTCCTTGGGTATATAAGACCTGTGTAGAATCTGAGCCCCAAAAAGCACTGTATACAGGAACACCAGTGCCTTGTACTGCTAATGACCTTAACATCCCACTTCTAGACCAGATTTTAAGGTTTCCATCTTCGCCTCCTATACCATAATATCACTTTAAATCAAGACAAAATTATTTCACTAGATTATAAATACTATTTCAATTTAATTTAGCTTTGATTTGAATCAGAAACAATTCTTATAGTAAATTAAGATAAAAATATTAAATGTTCTGAGAAAAGTATGATAAAATTTTTAGAATATACTATTTCTATATACAGAATGATCATTCCAAGATCTTTTTAAAAAGCTAATAGACATTTCATCACAGACTGAAATAAGTGAGATAAAAAGTTGAGCTAAATAATAATGCAAGAATAAGAAGATGCGTTCCCCAAGAAACCTTTAGTTGACTCCTGTAGTCTTAGGATTTATAAGAGATTTTAGCCTAACAGACAACAATATTCATTTTAATATCTTGGTAGAATTATGGATACATATTGAATATACTGGTATAAATATGGAGTTCAATTCCTTTGGCTCTTGAAGATTTTTTTTAAAGATGTTAGGTACACCATTTTCAAGTGAAAAATTGCCTAACTCTCCCCTCTTCCGGTAGTATGAAGAGGAGAAAGCAAAAACTCTTGTGTTTTGGGGACCGAAAAGATTCCTTTGTAAAGATGGAGGTCTTTAAAATCCATAAAAAAAAAAGGCCTACTTCTTTGTATTACTTTTAAGTGTCCAATAAAAATCCAAAACCTAATCCATTTAGTTAACCAATCATTTAAAAATTTACTCAACATTTAAAATTTCTATGATGATTTTTTTTTTTTCAAACCTTAAAGACCTTCATGAAACTAATTCAGGTGAGAACAACAGCACAGATCCATTCAATATGCTGAACCTTGTTACAACTATATATACCAATTACCATCAAATGTCTTGTCAAGCCTCATCTCATTCATGAAATATAGACCCATATTTAAAAAGAAAAGTAAAATGAATATAATAAAAATTGTTATTACTATACAATTATTAACTTCTCTTATTATTATTTTAAAGCTAAATCTCCTACATTCATTTTTAAAGAAAACCTTTTTTCTAAATAAACAAAAGTATATGTATGATAATATGAGGAAATAAACAATACAATTTTATCAACATTATAAACAAAAAAAACAAAAAAATCAAAGGTGAAATCATTTAAGAAACCTTTTCTACAATAAAATGATAATCAAGCTAAAAATACTAATGAGAATAACCGAACCCGTCAGTAGACTTGAGCCATCTGGACTCCATTGTCCAACTAAAACAGCACCTTTATGAGCATCGACACTCTTCTCTATCCTTCCACTTTTACCAATAAGATGAAACCTTCCTAACAAACATATTTAAGAATTAGGGGAAAGTCAGGCTAATAAAAAAACACACACTTATGAAAAAATACCATCAGATGAAGTTATTAAAAGCTGTTCTTGAGTTTGCTTTCTTCCTCCAATATTTCTAGAAAACGAGTGAAAATCCAGGGGAAATACTTCATTAGGAAGTTCACAAACTTTTTGGGAATCACCAGTAATAAGGTTCCATTTCATTAATAAATGATCATCCCTACAAAAACAATATTTTTTTTTTTTTTACAGAACTGAGAATTTGAGGTAAATATTTCTGAACAATAACTTGTCATGAATCATTTCCTGCAGAAATCACCTTACCCACAAGAAAGAACTTCTTCAGTATTATTCCATGCAACACAACTAACTATGTCAGAATGTTCAGCATACCTTGGAAATTCTATTTTCAATAGCATGATAAATAAAATGAAAACAAAAAAATGTATTAAATGCCATCAGTTAACTGGCATCTCTGTTGCCTAGCAACAATACTACAAATCAAAATATAGAAGTGAAGTATTTAAAAGACAATGATAGAGATATGTGATAATACTTTAGTAAATAATTACTAATATTAGACCAAATTGAAAATCCTTCATCAAAATTTACTAAATAATTTTCTAGATAAGTCTACAAAGTTCAGATGTTGGCCAGAATGACAACCTATGTCTTGTCAGGTTATGTTTATATTCCCAATGGAGAGGTTACATTAAGATTCAATTTTACAGTTGGGTTCAGTAATTGTATAATAGCTGCTTTGAAAATTTTTTGACTAATATGAAATGATTACACTAATAAAATAAATTTATTATTCAAACAATATAGCTAGCTATGTTGGTTGACTTAGAAAACAAATATTTGGTTAGTGAAAATGTGAATGTAGGTAATGGAATTAAAACCCTGAATTGTGAAGAAATTGTTTATTCAGATTTCTACAGGCACTTCCTACACCAGAATGTACCATGCATTATAAAAAATTTAACATCAGATTGGGAATGCCAAAGAATGTGGGTGTTAAACAATAAACCAAATTTAGAGTACTTGGATTCACATTTTGGTATGCATTAACCAACAATTAATTTCCTTCACTATTATTTATAAGTTTCTGGCATTATGATAGAAATCAACATATTAATGTAATATCATTAAACATTGCTTTATTATTGCTTAGTTACATGGTCTGCAAATTTATTTTCAAGAACTAGATCGCTAAAAATTTATTATTCATTTGTCAGTACTTAAAAGTAAGTACAAAAAGTATTGAAAATTAGTATTTCTTTATATTAACCTACTAAATATTAGTCATATTAGTTTCTGATATTTGTGTTGGTTTCCACTATAATGCTTTGCTTTAACATTGACAAACAAAAGTTTTGATTTTATATTGAATTGGATATATTTCAAAGATAGTACTGTAAAATGAGGGTTCTTTCTCTACTAAGGTCGTTCCACTGATTCCCCCGAAGCTAGTAGAACTGTCATAAAGTAACCCCAGTCCACAATACAATCAGTAGATTACATCAAAATCAAGATGAAAATTTAATGCTTTGAGATAATATTTAATTTAATAAACTGTAATTAACTAATTAACATGTAATGTCAAACAGGATATGTCTTATGTTGTTCATTTGTTATTTGTATAACAAATAAAGAATTTGTTAATAATTGTTGTTTATTTCATGATTCAATTTTTTTCTCAAATAAAAATTTATTCCTTCATGAGAAAAGATTTATTTAGGAATAAATAATGGTGTATGAATTATCTATTTATAATTCATGAATAAAATAAAATTTTAAATAGAACAAATCAGAAAAAGAACAAAAAAAATTATATATTACTATCATGTATTTTAAATTTATTGCACTATCTCTATATATTATAAGATTTAAAAATCTCACAACTCTACTTTTATCTACTTATCCCCCAAGTTTTTAGAACAGGTAACCTTGGTTAATTAATTCTGACATTGAGGATTTTGAATTTTTAAGGAAACGAAGTAGCTCAGTGAATGAAGCACTGTGTTACTATCTCTCCAATCCCGGGTTCAAATACAGGCATAAACTATGCTGTTAAATCTGTTGTGTTGACCCTGTGGGTTGGGGATTAAGCACCATTAATCAGGAGAAAAATTATTAATCACAGAAAAAAAGTACTCTTATTCATTGCACAACTATTTTCTAGAAACAATACTTCCTAAAAAAGTACTGAACCCCAGACCCTTCATTTCCTCTAGTGGTATAGATCTTAGGACTTTAAATAAATCTTAGAGGCTATACATATATGTGTATGAAATAATAAATGATTAAAGGTTATAAACATTATTAGGTTTAAATTTAAATGGGTCAAAGTTGTTAAATTCAATTAAGATAAGGAGTATATAAAAATCACAGGGGAAAAACAGGTGTCCTATAAACTTGTAAATGAGAAAAGCGAAATTCAATGTTTGACGACTCCAAAAAAGTTTAATTTTGTTTGTAGTAAGAGAGTTGACATCATGGGAATATAATCTTTTCCTATATTTATTTTTATCCTCTAATAATAAATAAATAATTACAATTTTGAAAAAAATGCGACATTGATTGACCAACATCAAACAAAACTTGTGAGAAATTTTAATTATTTCAAATGAATTATTAACTTCGAAGAAATATGGGTGAATTTAAGACTACATTACTTAATTTTGAAATAAAATATAGAATATTTCTTTCCTACATTGGGTCTTAATTTGGCAGGAAATGCAAGTGTACCTGTTGCCAACTGTAATGAAAAGTATTACAATTCTCATGCAAAAACAACCATGCTATTTAGAGACTTCATTAGTTATTGGCATAAATACACCAGGTTTCCTGACAGTAACCAATGCTTATATCTCAAGGTGGTAAATTAATCCATGCATATTTTTAAAAACTTTGTCAATACTGTATAAATTAATTTTAATATATTTTTTTCTTTTAGGATTGGCACTTTTTGAGAGAATTTCCTGACTATGAGATCTATCATATTCCATTAATGTTTGCATCTGATTGGCTAAATGAATATTTGTTGAGCAGGCCAGATTCTGATGATTATAGATTTGTCTACTTGGGTCCAAAAGGCAGTTGGTAATATTACATTAATATTTCCTTTATTTATTTTTGGGAGAAAACCTTAGAAAATGAACACTGTTGAATATACAAGATCTGGAAGATCTGGTGGTTTTTTAATGTGGTAATTGGATCGGTAGTGGTGTTCTAGAGATTGGTGGTTCACCTGATGTGGAAGTGTAGTGACCATAGAGCTTTGGAACAATGATCATCATAAGTATCCTATTAAGACATCCTTCAGAAATAAGGATTCTGTGACCCTCAAACACAGTGGTAGTTTTGTTAAAATTTTAATGTTGCTCCTCATGGGACTATTCCGTCTTGGAACATTATTCTTTTGTTTCAGAATAGCAAGGAGAAGGAATTCCTTCAAGATAACTGACAAACCTTGGGGATGTCCAAATTGATTATGGAACCCCAGGAAATTAGCTTTTCTTCTTGTTCAGGCTTTTAGGGTCTCCAATAGTACAGTTCAGTAGATTATTAATGAAGACACACTTTCAATAGTAAAGTGCTGTAGTTCAAAATGTACAGCACTGAAATTTCACTAGAAGGTGCATTGTTGCAGAATTCTTGATGGGGATCATCAATGAAGACTCAGAAATGATTTAGTTGAACTTAGACAGCTCACGTCTACCATGAAGTTCATAACAAAATTTCCATTATTGGATTTGGGTCCACATGTGGAAAATGAAGGTTTTCATGCAAGTTATGCTATTTTTTATTCCATTTCAAAAACTGTTAGGTTTGACTGTTAGACCCTGTGTTTGGTTATTCCATGGGTCAGGAGCGAAGAATAAAAGTGAATTGGAACCCTCTCAAACACCAAGCAATATAACAAGTTTTCAGTATGCTAACTCACTCAGTTACTACCAAACTTCAATATTGATTTATTTCAAGTAGTTTTACTTTCTAAATAACCCTCGTAATTGATCTTTACTTCTAACTGTTCAAAATTCAAATTACCATTAGCAAAGTCTTTTAAAATATGAGTAGTTCAATTACAAATATGGCCAAGTCCATTTTTTTTTTCACTAAATGAGTTAAGCATTGTTTCCGTAATCATAGAGGTGGTTTCATCCTCTATTCAATACTAATGCTATTTCTTTTAAAAAAACAACTAGAAGAATGTTAAAAAGTGTTCTTACGTGTGGCTTTTTTCATTTAAAAAAAAAAAAAAAAAAAAAAAAAAAAAAAAAAAAAAGGCCAACACCTATAGCTCTTAGTTTCAAACTCGGATAGGTCTAGTGGAGCCAATCACAGCTGAATATTTGGTCCATGTGACCTTGAAAGACCTCACTTAACCTTTGGTTAAATGTTAATTATTTTATTCTTGCCATTGTGGTGGAATAAGGTTATTTTGATATCCTAAAAACTTTTGTGAAGTGGACTTGGCTATGTCAGTAACTAAGCTACTCATTTTAATTTGACTTTGACTACTATGAGTGGTAGTAGTTTCAAGATTTATTATATGGTAGATAAAGTTTAGTTATATCTTCTCTGAATCATAAGCTTTGTCTTAAAAATTTAAAGTAATGATAATAAATATGAACTAATGACTATTTGAAGATGAATCAGTTACCTAAATATTGATTTTTCATTCAGTCTAATCATTTTCAGCTTGTGTCTTTCAAATCATGGCATCCAAGCTTAACTTGCTTCATTTATTTTTTCTGAAAAAAAAGAATAGTATCAGTGTTATATTTAATAGAAGACATCAATAATTTTTTTTTTTTTTATTTAATTTTTTTTTTTTACCATCTTCAAAAACATGTTTTCATAATTCAAAATATTTATTTTTAATGTTTATTATTGATGTTCATTGATGACAATTATTCTCAAAGTTATTAAAAAATAATGTAATAGTTATTAAAACTATATTAATTAAATTCTGTAATAAACATCACTTCTATATGTTGTTTATAACATCAGTTATAGTTTTAATTAAGTCTGTGTCTTAGCTTCCTCGTATACACATTTTAACCTACAGAATCACTCATTTGTGATGACAGGTGTATTGAAATAATTTATGTTGATTCTAAAAAATATTATCATTATAATTTATCTTACTTAATAAGGAGTTTGGTTGATCACTACAAATAGGTGATTGTACAATATTATCTAGTTGCTAAAAAAATTTAAACCCCCATAACTTACATCTTTGTTCACCTGATTTTAACATAAAATTGCCACTTTGTGGTTCAAGTGTGAGGCTCTGAATTAAGAAAAAAATTAATATATAATAATCAATACAATCAATTGTTTGTTACCCTCATTTATTTAAAAAATAAAGAGCATTTAATAGATTCTGGAATATTTTTAGAAATATTAATTTTAAAATGAATCTCACTTGATATTAGAATCCTATCATAACTTAAAACACTCGTGCATTATATTGGAGCAGAAAACATTAAGGAAGATTCATTAATTTTTTCAAAAGAAAACTTTGCTTCCATAAACCATTGATACTCTTAACCTATTGATAAACAAGAAAAATGAATGATGAAATATATGAAGATAATCTCAGTTTCAACAGGACATAATTGGCTGAACTTGGGACAGTGATTATATTTTGTTCGCTAAGTTGAAAGAACATTTGGCAAAAAAACAATTCAGCTTCAATGATGGGATGAAAGATGAGGTCCAACATTTCCTCAAAGACATGGGATAACAAGTAGAACATGACCATACAAAAACTATCACAGTATCTTCAAAAATGCATAGACTAAAATGAACTGATGTTTAATCTTTAAAATGATACAGGTATTATTAAACATAAATGGAATTTGGTATTAAAAAAATAATAGATCTTCCTTTTCACTTCTAATCCTCCATATTTAAAAATAATAAATTAATAACCTTTATTATTTTTTTACATTACATCAGCTTATGATATTTGTTTCTTTATCTCTATCTAGCTTTAACTTACTATATGTGATATGGGATTCATTTAGATCTAATTTACTTTGTACTCCACGGGAGTTGTTTCGTTGCAAAACTCCCTATATTCCTAGAGTGCATGTCATTTCGTAGTTTCTTCTCTTAAGGTTATCTAATTTTATTCTTTCACAGTAAGCTAAGTACATAAATACATTGTCCATTAATCATTCTTCTCCGCTAATCTTAGATTAAAATTATAATATCTTCTTGCATAATCTAGTCATCAAAATGTTTTAAAATAGATTCCCCACTCATCTCCATTTCATATTTATTTTTTATGATAACAACCTTTGTATAAGGGTGAAAAACCCAGTAAGACTTGCTCATTTTAACATATCTACAAGAGTAGCTGTTCCTGGGGTACTGCTTGACAAAGTTGGTGACGAAGAAGATGGGAGGACCATTTGTTGCCGAGGGATTTATTTTATTAGGGTGTGTCAACTTGGACTGCAGTGGTGCCAGTTTGAATCTGGTCTGGGGATCAGCTTTTATTTTATGCCAGAAATAAAAAGTTGGCCCCTCTCCACCTTGGTTAGAATAGATTGCTTACCCCTGTAGATAATCCTCCTCTACCCGTATGTCAGAAATTACCAGGAGGGGGTAAAAAAAAAATAAAGAAGATAGAAGCCGGCTTGGAAATAAGAATAAAGAACCGAAATGAGATGAGAACCAATTCCAATTAGCAAATTAACAGCTATTTAAATTTCTTATTAACATGTGCATGACCTGAATATCGTTGTTGACACCCATGATGCCAAAAAGCAAGAGAGGAAATAAAAATTTAAAAAAATAACATTTTTTATTATATTAAATTTAGTAGAATACATTTATAAATTCCAGTACCAATAATAATAAATTATTGCCTATAATTTCACTAGATTAGACATGTCCATTGTTCAACTTAACTGTTTCATAAAAGTATATTTTTAATTTTATAGATTAACATAGTGTTTATATTATGTCTGCAGAATAATTCTACTTTCTCCATTATTCATAATTGTTATTTATTTATTCTTCTGCTTCTTATTATCTTTTATTTTATTAGGACACCTCTACATGCTGATGTTTTTTCATCATTTAGTTGGTCTGTCAACATATGTGGCAGAAAGAAATGGGTCTTCTTCCCTCCAGGAGAAGAATTCAATTTAAAGGACAAATTTGGTGAATTGGTTTATTCTGTTGAAAGTGAAGATTTAAAAGATAACTCATTGTATCCTAATTATAAAAACTTGGTGAAACCTTATATATTGATCCAAGAAGTGGGAGATGCTATTTTCGTACCATCAGAGTGGCATCATCAAGTTTGGAATTTGGTAAGTTAATTGTATCATATAGAACCATTATTAAATTGATTTAATCAAGTTAACACGAAATCTTTTCGGTTTCTTTTTTGCAGGAAGACACAATATCAATCAATCATAACTGGATTAATGCATGTAACATCAGAATTGTTTGGAAGGATTTGTTGAATAATTTAAATAAAATTAAGCGAGAAATAGCTGATTGTAAAGATATGGAAGATTGGGATAACCAGTGTCAGCTAATACTTAAATCTGTCTTCGGGATGGATATTAATGAGTTTCTAAACTTTATTTTTTATATAGCGGATGTGAGATTAAAATCTTTAGATAATGATGACTTATTAAAATTAAAGTATTCAAGTTACTGTTTTGGTAAAAATCATATCATACACGACTTACTATCATTATCTGATGTCTTAAATTCAATTAAAGAAAACTCTTTAGGATTTGAGAACATGAATAAAATTATCAATTTGATTGATAGAATAAAAACATTCAAGTAGTATACGTACAAACTATGTTTCTACTATAATTTGTTTCTGTAAAATAAAAATCTTATATTTCCACTCAAGAGAATTAGTTTGTGAAGGAATTCCTAATTAAGAGAATCATAAAAAATCAAATTCAAAGTATTATTACCAAAATATTATAATATACCAGAATTTCATAATGAAACAAATTATACTAAACAGTAAAAACAAAGCTTTGTTTAATTGCTCGATCCCTCACCTACATAGTCCTGCAAACAGGCTTTGTGATTCAATTCTTCATGGCAACCCAAAAGTAGCCTCGTGTTAATCAGAGCATCAAGGTTCATACCTCGGGATATCTGTGAAATAAATATTAACTGCCCCAAATGAGAATAGAACCCTAAACATTCTGAACTGGACACTCACCACAGAGTGATTAACCATCATGACCTTTTCCTGCATCATTTTGTATATTTTACAAAATCACTAAGGTTATTAGTTAAACTGATATATGCACAAACATAATGCAAAATCGATATCTACACTACACAAATATGAAAGATCTAATTTAAATAGTTCTTTCTATTAAAAAGTATTCTAAAAATTTTAGGAGAAAAACAAGTGAACTTTGTTTACATATTATACATACTTTACCCTTTTTGTTACATGATGCAGTGATGCATAAAAATTGGTTAGGTCTCTTTCTAACTTCGGTTACTTCTACATGTACTACAATTTAACATTTATTTAAACTTTTTTGTTACTTTCTCTATAATTTTTGTATTTAAGAGCAGAAAAAGTAGTTATTATTATTTAAACTTTATTTCCACTCAATTTTACATTTTAAAAACCAATAATCACACCGAATTGCATTTCTGACTGAAAACTCTTAATAATTAGGTAATTAATTTAATAAAGTAACAAATGAGTTGGTTTTTTTCCTATAACTTGCAGTGCATCCTAGCAAAACAGTTATGGTATAGGAAATTCAACAACATTAAATTCTGTTTCGAATGAGTACCAAAACATGTTAATTTGGATGAAGCAGTATGTTGTTAACCGTATATTGTAAACCAAAATTTTGCCAAAACTATGCTATAGCTATGGATAACATATGAATCCAAGCGACACAGAAACCCTTTTCTGGCAGTCCTAAAATGGTTACCAAGCAGCTAATTAGTTCGGTCAAATAATAAATTAGAAGTTTCTATTTCAATTGGTCTTTTTTCAGTTTTTCGCCTTTAAGTCTTAAATGGTGGATCTTATAGAAAAAGTTATAATAAATCAAATTAAAGAACATTAATTACTGTGTCATATCCACCTGATCCCGTCAATACCTTATTCCCATTACTCTTTTTGAAGTCAATATACAACTAGAATAGATGGATTACAACCAAACCACTAATCATTACGATCAAACTGATTGACTGCTTAGTAACCATTAAAACATGCAAATTATGGATTCATATGTTATACCTTAGATTTGGCAAAATTTTAAAATAAATTCAGTTTTTTAGTTTATATTGGTTTACGACACACTGCTTCATCAAATTAGTATTTTAAGGTACTGATTCGATGCAGAATTTAATGTTGTGTAATTTCTCATACCCATAAGTTTTTGCTAGGATGCACTGTGTAGGATTCACAGGTAATAATAAAAGAAAGACTTAATTCATTACTTTATAAAATTAGTTGCCTCATTAATAAGAGTTTTAGAACTGCCAGAAATGAGTTTTCATGTTAAGTGTGATAGAAAATAATTTTTTTAAATTATTTACATATGTATGTTCTATGAAATGGATTTTATACATCTGACTCATGTACAGTTGCCTTTCTGTTAGAATTGCTGTAGAATCCATGAAAAAACTTCCAACACTGTTATCTTATCTTGTGGTTACTATTTAAATATAGGACCACCTGAGTGGTGGTCCAATTTTCATTTCATGGCAGTGCCACAGAATGAGATCTCTACACTCGCACTCTGGTCAAAAGTTTGCTTACCTCTAGAATTAGGATGGCTCCTCAAAGGCAAGAGCTGCACTTTCTAGGCAATGATAATTTTCAGTTCAACTCTAAAATAATTCAAAACATAAATGTTGTTTTTTTAAACTCAAACTCACTAATTCAACCGTAGAGAACGAACATAAAATGGTCACCATGAATATGTTTAACAAGAAATTTAAATAAACAATTATGAACTAGCAAATAGTTTTTTTGACATTATTCCACATACATTACTGAAATTCACCCTCCATACAAAGGAATATATCTCCATTTTTGTTTTTTTACCACATTTTTCAAATTGCTAATAAAAAACAGTATAGACAAAAATATATTTTTGATATATGTTTATTTATTTTCTATTTACTCTGTTTCTACATTGTTACTTTCTAAATCATTATTATACATATTTCCAGCATTTTTTTGAGATTGAAAATAAAATCCCACGAAAAGCTTTTTTCAGTTTCTTCAAAGAATCATCATATTTCTTAATTCTGTCCAAATGAACATTGAGTATAAATTACATAAATCACAAAAGCATCAGCGATCTGCAACAGTTACCGTAATCACCTTCAGGTAATCATTTACAACTAACAATTGTTAGACTGCATAGAATTATTGATAATAATTTAAATTCATTGTAAAATATTACAATTAGTTGAATGATGTTATCATCCATTGCTATGTAAAATTTAAAAATATTTATATCGTTTGTAGGGAAAAGTAATACCAAATTTATGATAGCTCATCCAAAAGTTTTTTTTCACATTAGCAACCGATATGGAAAATAAAATTATTGTACATAGAGATAAAAAATGAATCACCTTATGCATTTGATTCAGAATTGTTTTTTAACCATTGGGTAATTGTACCATGTAAAAAATAGTAACATATAACAGAATCATATATAAATAAATGAATAAAAATGGATCTACTTAGCTAATGAACAAAAAAGAAACTTTTTACTATCTCAGAAAAAAAAAATGTAATTCTGATAGTATTTTTCTTCTGGATGAAAATATACCTGTTGTTAATAGACAGGCATTTATAACGTATAACATTAGAATACTTTCTACATTCTTCACTACGCAATATTCAAATACATTTGATTATTATTAGAAAATAAGCAATGAAGATTTTTTGTTATATTTTACCTATCGAGCGAATGTTTCATACCATATTTGACCTTCCAATCACAAAAAATATTCCACTCATTCACGTTAAGTTTTTCCAATATAAATTAAAAGTTAAAATAAGTTTTTTTCAAACTAACAAATAGAGCAAGCAACACATACTGATAAGAATTTATCACCATTATGTGGAAGCAGCTTTTAAAATAACTTTAGAATGGACAATGAACACAACCACCTTTCACACCTAAGGGTTATGTTCATTATCAAATTCAAGAGAAGAAATATCTTTGAAAACAATAAAAATTTTCTCAAGGAAAATAGTCTAAAATCAGAATGAAGATTATGACAATTACATATCAGGGTATTCTTTTCAAGAAGACTCATCCTTTTTACTGAGAACCAAACATTGGACTTTTTTTAAACTTAAATCTAGTTTGAATTGTCTAAAGGGCTAAGATCTAGAATTAATAAGGCTTAGTTCAAAAGTTGTCACTGAAATCAGTTACTTTTTATTCCTTGCTTCCACCACAAAACAAGCCATTTTCATCAAATGTGATATATTCTAAATGTTTTGGTATGGGCAAACCTATAAACTAGGTTAACCTTAACTTGCTCAGTACAAGCTAAAGTATAGTTTAATTCAGATATTCTCTGGAGTTATTGTAATACAATATTATCTGAATTAATTATAATTGATTGGTTGACTGTATTTATAAGGGGTTTGAAATAAATTAAGCATAGTAAAAAAGGGTAATTTTAGAAAAAAAAACTGATTATATGTGAGGGTTTAGCCAAAATTTTGAATATGGGTAGATTTAATTAAGTTAATTAAATTTAACTTGTCTATTGATTTTGAATGGGATATAATATAGAATAATAAAAGATACTAGTAGTTTTACTAGGTTTATGATTGGTGGTAGACTATTGAAGTTCTCGATGAAACTTGAGGTCCGGTTCCTCTTCCGTGTTGTATTCTCTCTCATTTCACCTCTACCCCTTTGCCTGGGATGTTGTAGAATCACTTACCCATCCTGAATACATTGAACCTTAGTAAACATACTGTTTCTCTGAGCTTAAATACTTAGTCCACTCTGAACCTGTTCAAACACTGAGTCCAGTAACCCTATTTCATGGGTTTACCAATAGATGGCAGGATCTTGATGTCTTATTCCAATAATGTGAGTTATCTTCCTCAAACAAGTATACTATTGCATGTTTTGATTATAGCATACATTTTGATTGTTAAACATAAATAAATAGGAGTGATCTAAGGTTTCTTCCGAATTATAGAGATACCTAATGGTACATAACACACACCATTTTCAGAGCAGTGTGAATCCTAGAACACAAACAGATATGTGAACATTTGTTTGATCCCCACTGAACTACCAAAATAAAGTTCTGAACACTTTTTTTTTTTTTTTAAATAGCAAGGTTTCACCTTTGAGACTTGAGTGATATGCATAACAAAGGTTGTTGGGATGAATAATTCCAAATTTAAATAAATTAGGCATTTTGTTACCAACGATTAATTGGTAAATGAAATTAAGAATCAATTAGGGTTTGTGTGAGTACACCCTAGTTTTAATGATAGCATCCCAAATGCCTTGGCTACCATATTGTTGCATGGTTTATTTTAATTTTCTTGAATGTAACATCAACTTTGCGGTGATGAAGTTCTTATCCACCTTCTATATTCCATTCTTAATAAGTGAAAGAACTACAAATCAAACATCTCTTCTGCAGCAATCCAATAGATGGCTATAAATGATTTTTTTATACACTAATTCAGTGAGGTAGAGCTGGTTTTTCTACAGGTCAGATTAGCGAATACATTGGCCAATTTTATTTTTTAATCCACTAGTGGACTAGGTTCATTCATGCAGGGTGTTTATGTTTAAATCTGCCCGGTTAAAAGTTCAGAGATAGGTCACAGGTTCTCTAGTAGTTTATAGATAACTGTGTTATGCTTGCCTCCAAGATGAGATTGAGATTGAAATGACCTGTCTTCCACAAGCTTACCACTTGAATAAGGGAAAAAACCATAGTTTTATGCAAAAATCTGCATTCCACCTAAAATATTCATTTAATAAAACTACCGATAACTGAGACTTATTGCTGAACTATAAAACTAAAGGTATATCTTCCAGTGGTGCAAGCTAATTAATTAACTACCTCATTATTTCAACATAGTCATTATAAGAGATATACCTCTTAATGTCACAAAAAAAAAAAAAAAATTGACATGTATAATTATTGTTCATTAGGGAATATTTCCTTAAAAAATTAAGAATGGTAAACAACCGAGAGGTAGACAAAAGCAGGATAGTATTGAGGCCAACTTAGATTCTATTTAGGAAGCTAATTGATGAAAAGTTTGAAGACAGTAATTACTTGTATCAACATTGAATATTCAGGTTCTCTAAGCTTATTATTTATTTTACTCAAATGTATTAGGAAGAAGGATTGAAAGAAAGAAAGAGTTAATTATTAATAATTCTAACTCTTGCTCTTCAAACCAACAATTTGAATATTAAGTTATTAAAAAAAAAAAAAAAATCCAAAAACATAACAAAATAAATTAACAGAACATTTTTGGGGAATTTTTTTCCCTATAACTTTATCAAGTGCAGTTTATTTATTCTATACTAGGAGAAATAAAAATACACATATAATTTCAAAATTCCTAACTGTATTCTTAAATAAAATATTTACACTTTCTTTAAGATCATTTTAACACAGAGTAAATTATTAATATATTTGGGACTGTACATAAATAAATAACTGTCTTTCAAAAAATTAAATAATTATCTCTCTATACATTTATCAACAATATTATACAGAAATTTACATATGTACCACTACATAAATAGTTATATAATACATAGATAAAATATTATTATTACTTATATTTACAGTAATATTAACATTAGGTACAGGTTTTTATGTGTGATGGCACTTTATTTTTCAGCTGATTCTTAAGTCATATGATGTTTATGATATATCAAAAATTATTATCTTGCTTCTGATCATGATAAAATAATTCATTAAAATAAATCACAGTTGTCTCGTAACTTAATTTAAAATATACATACAACTTATAAGTGTTACTTTGTTTTATACTTGTGTTAAATGGTTACAATATTAATTACCTCAAAATTGCAAAAAGGCAGGCATAAGTTCATTAATATTGGTATGCCTGCCTACTTTAGACCGGTGAATATTTACACTCTTCAGTAGTTAACAATTGGTGGATCATGGTAAAGAGCAGCCAAGAGATAAATTAAATCCTTTCTCTTTTTTTATTTCCAGCACCTCTTTTGGAAATGTTTTTGTTAATGATATCAGCAACATAACTCTTATGGTCAAAAAATTTCATGATTTGACTTTTAGCATCTAGCATTTGATCTTTGGCTACTTTGGTTCTTTGAAAGTTTGCCTGAAACAATAAATTATAATTCTTTATAATTAACTATATTTCATTGTACAAAGGTTTGGTTCTGATGGTGAACAGCATGATAAAATTTGTCAGGGCCGTTTGTAGCCGAGTAAGTTAAAGCACCAACTTTGACTAGCTCGTGACTGCAGTGATGCCATCGACTTCCTATCATAGTTAGAATAAGGTGATTACCCCCTCTCCTTGTATGTCAGAAATGAAGAGGAAGGGGGTCATAAATAAATAAAAGATGACTTTAAAATATCTATGGCTTACTTCACACTGGTGTTAAGTACATTTCCACTCGCTTCATGAAAAATACAACTAAAGGTTATTTTTTTTAGGAAACTTAAAACTTATCAATTAATTCTCCTAAAAGAGAGAAAATTTAATTGCATTCCTTGTAAAGTTAGTGGAAATCAACTAAGCACCACTGTGAAGAAAGTCATCAGTATGTCATAGATTAGACTAAAGTTACCTAACTAATCAAAAAGTAACCCCCATCTATGATACTATTTTTGCAATATGTCCACAACATTTAATAATAGGAGTATTTTTTTAGGCAAAGTAACAACACAAAATTGAGACTTTTAAAGATATACGGTAATTGTATAAAATATAAAAATAACTTACCCTCACTCTTTCATTTATGCGACTGTAATCCTTATCTATTTCCTTATTTTTGTTTTTCTTTTGATTTATTTCTAATACACACAACAGTGAATTGTAAAATTCAATAAATTCATCCTCCGAACTCACCTAAACAATAGAAATATATAATTATTAAATAACATAAATAATGTATATTTCAATTATTGTAAAAACATTTGAAGAAAAGAAAAACAAACAATTTTTAGACATTAATTACAAAACAGATGAGAATGGAAAGGAACCCTTACTACTATTGAATATAAGATAATGTTTAAAAAAATATTTTTTTACAGTAGTTTATTTTCTAATAAATTTAACAGTATAAGTATAACATGTAATTACCACATCATCAATTTGACTATCAAGATGATATATTTTCCAACCTTCTACTCTCTGTACAGCATTTTTTTGGTTTGCTATTTCACTCAATGATGGTGTCTTCTCCTCCTTTGGTTTCACATCTGTATACCTGAAGATTATTAAATGCATTTAAATTAATAACATAAATCTACAAAATATACAGGTCAAAACAACACTGTCTTTGTAAGCTAATACTAAACATATACAAATCTTCATAAGTAGAAAGGATTAATTAAATTAAACAGAAGAAAATATTTTATTCAGATACTTATCTGAACATCTAATAAATCAAATATTGCACTAATCAAGTTAGGTTCTGTTTAAGATAAAATCCTTTATAAAGGTTCATTCAACTATTTTTAATGTATCTCTTAGATCTCAATTGTAATCCATTTAATGCCAAGCAACATAAGTATTGGAAAGAGTAATCATTCATCAAAAGAAGACTAATGATGTCTATTATAAGATTTCCCCAACTAGTTGTTAAAAAAAAACCCAACTTATTTTCATTTGAAACTAAATTTGTAAAAATATTTGTATTTTAAATAATACTTTGCTACAACCAATTATCAAGGGATTAATGATTATAACTATTTTACATATAAAAATTATGTTTTAGTTATGAATATTATAATGAAATAATATACTTTTAGAGAATAAAATTGATCAGTAAATTATTGGCTGAAAGATCGTAGTTTGATAATAGCATGGCAAGTACATAAATTTTTCTCTTGAAAGAAAATTGGTGCTGGACTATGTGACCAAAAGCTATGGTTTGCTACACATTTCGTGAGCCTATTCATCTCTAAAGTCAGTACCTGACTTTTACAGGATAAATCAGAGAATCGGAACACTAACCTCACTATCTCCAAATAAATGATTCCAAAAGACCAAGTTCACGCAGGCTAGGCGTGTCCTCTACTGGCTGTTAATTTATTATATGCTATAAGATTTTTTATAGTTATTTAGTATGTTTCAGTATTTTTTATGAATGTTAATAATACTTGGAAAAAATTAATGACAAGCATAAAAACTTTAGAAATGAGGATCAGAAAAGAGTAAATTAGGGAACAACAAAAAGCAGAGCTGAAATAATCAACAATGACTACAAAAAAAGTCTAGGTAACACAGTAAACTGAATAACTAGTTAGATGAGTGATTTTTAATTGATTAATTGAGCAAAACCTCTGACATCATTTTCTGTGAGTCAAAGAAAAGAGCTGGTTTATCCCAGTCAGACGCCAAATAAAAAAACCCTTGGCACCAATCACATTGAATCATAGAAAAGAGCTAATTTATACTTACTGAGTCAAAAATCTGCATTCCTCATCAATAAATAAGTGAACTATGTAAAAGAGACAACTCATTCAAATGAATAAATGGTTTTACTGTCATTTTGAAAAGGTTGATTTAGCCATCCGGGATAAAAGATACGAATGGTCAATGGTACACTTAATAATGAGAACTAACTTGGACATGAAAGTTTACTTGAGATAACATAAACAAAAAAAGAACTTTTTAAATAATTATTTCATCTTCCCCCCTCCCCCGTGTTCTAGGGTTAAAAAACTTTTTTTCTTGCCCCATTATTTTGAAAATACCTACAAGTGACATATATTTCCTCACAGTGACACTGGCTGCAAATAATTTCGAAGAGGCTAAATTCGATTTGGATAAGGATGACTCACATAAGACTATAAAAAATTCACACAAAGTTCCAATAAAAAAGACTCGATGATTCCTTATTATTTCAAGATTAAACAGTTAATGACTATAT
The DNA here is from genome assembly GCF_000696795.3 of Halyomorpha halys. NCBI lineage: Eukaryota > Metazoa > Arthropoda > Insecta > Hemiptera > Pentatomidae > Halyomorpha > Halyomorpha halys. Next base: position 342,893 of record NW_027106269.1, on the reverse strand, counting down.
TAATAAATTCCCATTGAAAATAAGAACTATCATGGTTTCAACTGTGAATCCTCAGTAGGAGTGAAAAAGGCATATAAATAATTCAAAATTGACTTCATACTCACTTAATTTGTTACTTAAGTTTGATAACTCATTCTAAATCTTTAAAAGCAATTTGACTATTTCATCTAAAATCTTTAAATTCAGTATTATCATGAATTGAGTTTTTGCACAACCTCACAAAGTTTTGTTAAAATAGACAGGTGATACAATACAATAAGTAGAAAATCGCCTAGACATACATCAATACATGTATATATTATATATTAATTAAATAGGTAGATGGGTTGTCAACTAGAATCAGTCAAGCAAAAACATAAAGGAAATCTTAATAGACATGAGTAACAAAAATATAATCAATAGAAGACAGGACCAGAAGAGTTCTTTTCATCTCAATAATCTTATATAATTCATATATTTCAATTCAGTATATTCTATTTCATTTAATTTTGCTGATTTTTAGCAATGAATAAAATTACTCACTATAGATGAAAAATCCACAAATCTATAATTTTTAAAACAGTTTAGCTGAGTTTGATAAACATTATAAATTATAATAATAACATACTCAGGAGAGATTGTAAGGAGGATAATAAAAAACAGTTGGAATAAAACTAAAAAAAAGAAAAAAGATTGTTCTCTGCAAAGTAAAATATCTTACTAAAGCATAATTTGAAAATCTTGGAAAGACAGATGATAAGTTCATTGATGATTATAAATTTCATTAAAAGCATAAACCCTTATTGATTCAATTTTGTTAAAATGCAAGAGATTGCCAGTTTCTAAATAGGCCTGAAATAACTCTTAAAAACGATACATAAGGAGGTATCAACATTATTTTAATTAATAACTCATGTACCTCTTCAAATTTTCTTTAATTATTATAATCTTCATCAATTGAATTTAGATGAGAAGACTTTCTCAGTAAGCCCTTCGTATTGTCTTTTCATCCTCCTTTGATAGGTAGTTTGAAATCAGGCTTCCATCTCCTTGTATTTTTTCTATTAAATAAAACAAAAAATTGTGGATATTATTAGGACACAGAAGCCTTATGAATTCAATGCGCTCAAAAAATTTTTTTTTTTATAATCTCTGAGGGAAAATATAATGAAACTCTAACCATCAATCTAACTAAAAAAAATTCAATTCAGCTAAACAATTATCCTATATAATCAAGAAGATATTTTTCTGAGACATAAAACACTTGAAAATAATAGGAGAATAATAATTTATTAATTAATATAAGGATTGAATTAACAAATGCTACAGCAGGAAGACAATACTATTCTATATGGGATATAAATATTGTTTTAAAAACTTCCAGAATCAGAAAATAAATGGCACCACTTTCCCCCTTTTTATGTCTAATATTTTACATACGATAAACCAATGAATATGAAATTTGACTCAATAATTCTCATAACAAAGTAAAGACTTTATTTAAAGAAAATGAAAAGAGGATCTCTTCCTTTTCTTTATTCATTTAATACACATACACCTAATGAAAACAAATAAGAAAAAACATGATATAGCTAACAGGACTAATACATCTAAGACAACCCTAAAAATTCTCTACTGAGTATTCAAATTCAACAGTATTTCTAAGAACCATGGATTTCAAAATCTGTACTTTACATTTTATTAGTTTGTAGTTTTTTATGTAAAAAAAAAAATGCTAATTGCGTCATAATATTAACACAGCCAGTGTTATCAATATCGTACTATATTATATATGAAGTCCTTCAATGTCAACCTATTTTAATATAGGCATAAGAAATTTAGACAATAGGTGAATTCTATAACTAAACTAAAAAGATGTAAAAAATGTGATGTTGGCAAAGGTTAATTTTACTGCTTTTAATTTATTGATAAATTAAATATAAATAAATAAAAGATATCAATGACATAAGATAAAAATCTGCACTCATGTTTAAGATATTTTAAAGCCCATTGACGGTACTGCTTTATTAAAAAAATGAACAACTTTCAATTAATCAAATCAAAAGAACTTATCATCTTTTCAATCCATTAAATTTAGTCAATTTAAATTTTTTTGAAGAAGCTCCTTCAGAAATAACACAATTGATGATTTTAGCAATTTAGTGTTCATTAGGGCAATACGCACCAGCATTAAAACCAATATTTGTACTATCATTGACTACATTAATGCCAGCCAATATACAGATTCAACAGAGATAACTTTATGATTACTGTGATAAATTTGGTAAAAACACCTTTCATTGAAAGATTATTTTTCCCTTTAGTTATAATATAATTATTTATATAACTGTACTGAGTGACACTGTATTCATCTTAATGCTACAATTAGTCTGGTTCATACAATACCAAGAAGTATCAAAATTTGTTATGGTTTTTATTGAATTTTATTTATTCGAGGAATGCTAATGAAATTTAAAAATTCGGAGGAAATATAATTAAAGTTAACCTACATTGAAATGTAAAAGTAAAAAGTTGTCTTCAACTTTTTTTTAAAAATGCTTTGAGACAAACGCTAACAGCTACAATAAATAATTAAAATAAAATTGCCTCTTCACCATTAACCACCTATTGAACCAGAAAAAAAAAAGAAATCTTCCAACATAAAGTAATGCTAGAACCGTGTATCCTTTAATGCTAGATCAAATTGAAGTAATTACAACATGTATGTACAGTGATTCTTATTCAGTAATTAATTATAATTAAATAAGTAGAACTAAACAGAGAAAACTGCAACATTTTTATTGATATTAGTTCTACAACAAATGGTTCACAATGTTTTTCTTTAGCATACCTCTTTATTACAATGTTTTTCTTTAGTATACCTTTTTACTATGTTTTAGTGTCATATAAGAGTAAAGAGTAATGCGAAATTGGTGTTAGTCAATTAAAAAGAAACAGGTTCATCAGTTAGTAAGTCACGTTAGCATTACCAGATTGAAGCAGTTTACAGAACTTTGTTTCAGGTTCAACTAAATCAATATGGATAAATAAATCTACCAGTAAATCACCACAGCCACCACATGGTTAAATATATTTTCTTTTTCATTTTCTTTGCATTATATAACTTCATTTTTTTTTTATTTCCTTAATTATGTTATTTTACCCACTTTTTCAATTACCTATGTATACATTTTATTTCTCACTTTTTTTTATTAATTCTATTCTATAAAATTATTCATTTTATGTCATTCTGTTTATATTTTTCCTTTTTTATTTTCTATACTTATTGTGGTTGTTATCTTGTTCTGTTCTTAGCCCTGAAGAAGTCTAGAAACTTTAGCCAAAACGTTGGCACAATTAAATAGGTTACACCAACTTATTTGTGTTTCACTTTGACCGCACCCCCAACTATCTCTCATAATTAATTGATTTCTTTAGTTCTAAAACCTATAGATCTATTCGAAAATTTGACTTGATTTAATACAAAACTCTACTTACCAAGTGGTAAGAATAGTAAAACATGTAAAAAAAGAACAACATATTTTCGCTAGTTGGAATAATGATGTGACTTTTTTTTTTTTAAAGGGAATTTTATTACTTTCCAAATTACCGTAATTAACCAACAAATCTATACTTTTCGAGTTACGCACAAATGAATAAATGGATAGATGAGTTGAAAATTCTAATAGTTTTCCAAGTAGCTAAGTAGAGCTAGCAAAGTACAAATATTTATACTTTTTTCTTTATAAAGGTTGATAATCTGTATTAACAAATTTAAATTTCTCTCAACCACAAGCCACTTCCTCTTAAATGGAAAATGCACTAATGCATTTAACACAATATAGGAAATCATTGAACAAATTAAAAAAACCTGATAAGCCTAAAGAAGAGGGAAAGTGGCATCTTTCACAAAAATAAGTGATTATCATTGCTTAAAAAAAAAAAATTGACCCATACAGTCTTCGTATCACTTCTCAAAGAATAAATACTAATTTTAGACAATTTTGCCAAGCAATAGGCTTATGAATAATTTTTTTCATTTTTCAAGTTGACTACTAGTATTTAAATGCCTCCATAAAAGGAAAATGGCAGATGAAGTAACTGATTAAAATAATTTAGAATAACTGAAGTAGCCAATATCAAGAATATATATAATGCAATAATTTCCACATTAGCTTGAAGTGTGGTTTAAAGTACATAATCACTCCTTCCATGGCCATTTATGGGGCATTTATTTTCATCTTGAAGTGAAGGGTTTACAATAGATACAGACTAACAAGCCCTTAGAGAAAAATAGTAAAATTAATATCATTATTAAATTCCACGAAAAAATATTATCACAAAAATAAACAGTACTACAGGAGAAATATTTTTTCAGGAGGTTATACCTTCACCATTAGGGTTCTAAAAAATTAAAATTTAAAAATGAGAAGGGTTACTCATTTTTTTTAAAGGATGATTGATAGATACTGATTTAAAAACTTTTTAGATGGTTATAGGAAAGATTTTAAACTGATGAGCATCTCCCCACCCCACTCCCTTTTCTTCATCGAGCTACCCAAGGGGAGTTAATGTCAAAGAAGTGGACATTCACAGACTTGGAATGTTTAAGGACTTACTGCTTCAAGTTTTGCTAAAATTTTTAATAAGAATATGGACAATATAGATTGTAATATCAATAATATCATTAATATTTCTGTAAATATTTAGAGAAAATGCCTAGTTTAATGTGATAAGGGGGAAGATAATGATAATACAAAAAATTGACATAAGCATTACTACAATTCTAAAAAGAAAAATAGTAAAAAACAAATAAAATAAAATAAGAAGCCATACCTCATAAAATGATTATTTCGTGGTTTCCATGGATTTTTGTAGTTACTTAAAAGTGACATGGTCTTCCTTTTTGGTATAATCTTGCTTTCGATTTCTTCTGTAAACAAAATAATAAAATTATTAAACCAGAATATATCCCAATGTAATACATGACATCTTACAGTATCTAGAACAAATGACAATACAGCAGAATCAGAATAATAAAATTCTTTAAACAATTATGAATATCTAAGAAAGTTAACTCCGGGTAATATTAACCCAATGCAATTGGTTAAGGGTTAAGAAAATATATTAAGTATACTTGGAACTTTTAAAATTCATTTGTTCATAGTTTTAGAAATGATTCAGACATAAATGTACTAAAAATAATATTGGCAGCTGCTGGGAAGATGAATGTGAGTGACTGATATTGTATATGAACTTCTTAGATCAAAACTATGGTGTTTGATTACATTAGGTTTTTCTTTCTAAATGATTCCAAACACCTAAATGTTGGAACTATTGGAACTACCAGTGGTTTGGGGGTTATGACATATAATAGATCTGTTTACTGAAAATGATATACTCATAGAATAAACATACCATCTTTCACTTCTTTCTTAATCTTCTCATCCGAAATGAATTCCATCTCATCTTCACTAAAAGCCGGTTCTGTCATTTGATTTCCAGTCCTGAAAAAATAAAAACCAGACATTTCAGTGTGCATTAATACCATATTAACTTAACAAAACAACCTAAAAGTGATTAAAAACTTTAAGTGTTTCAACTTAATTCCCAAACCAACTAATATTTATTCTTTTAATTTACATCGTCAAATAATACTCACAGTTGTTGCTTCCTGGGTTTTTTCCGAGGACTGACTTCAGGTGGAAGAGTACGAAGTTGAATAGGCTCTTCCTCATCCTTCGGTGGAGGTAAAGGAGCTGGTGGGCTCTCACCTGGCGAACTGTTGGCTGAGACAGTAGTGGAACCACCAGATGATGACTCTGGCCTCTTTGGTGGAGGGCTAGGAGGCAGTGTAGGGGGACTGCTACTCATAGTTGCCAACAAAGGAGTTAAGTTCTTCTGACCCTTCATCGGTGACCTTTAAATAAAACACGACATGCTAGTACAGTTATCACAAAAAAACAAAATAATAATTATACATTAAAGTAAATGAGATCTCATGTCACATAATTAACATCAATGCCCATGTAAATCCAAACAGGAACAAACAAAATAACCATTATAAAATTTAATTAATTTTAAAAACCTATCATACCGGGACTTTTTGGGTAGACTTATCGAAGACGTCACTAACCCGTCAGGATCCCTCTTCCTAAGTATACTTGGACGGGGCGAAGTCACCTGCTTGGGCAACAGCACTGGCACACCTGATGCTGCAGAACAAGCAGGTACACAGCTGCTTTCTGTAGTAGTTACTGTTCCTATGAAATAAAACACCATATATTATAAAACACTCAAAACATATTTCTAAGCATAATTATTTCTTTCTTGAACTTCCCTAACACATAATGTTAAGGAAAATTATTTTTACGAATGTTTTATTGGCCCTAAGCACTTTAATTCAACTGTCATGTCTGCCACAAAGACTTTTTTTAAAATATTTTTCTTTTATAATTTCATTTTCTTATTTCTTTTATTTATTTTTCAACACATAATCATTTTGCTAACAAAATGACCATTAGCCATTCAATTCTTTTTATGCAAATGCTAATTATAAATTAAGTTAAACCTAATAAAGAGCTTAACCATGTTTAAACACAAGCTAGTCACTATTCGCCAATAGAGGCATCTAACCTTTTATTCTGAAGAATTATTAGGACATAACCTCGTGAAAGTAGGTTTGCAAAGCATACTGTTGGCTTATAAAATAAGTTTGTAGTGTTTTTTACTGGTGATTTCAATAAAAACTTCAGATTCTTATAAATATTTTTAATCAATTATATATGACCCATTTTGATCTATTATTACATGTTACCATCTTTCGGATAAATTTTTATTTCCTTCCTCCTAGAACTTCTCAGATTTTTGCGCAACGAACTCCCTCTATGAGAGTTTTGAAGTCCTCAAGCGAATTAAAATGTAGAGAGTTTTGAAGGGTCCAAAATGAGTGAAAATCTGTTGGGGCAAGGTCTGGTGAATAGGGTGGGTGGAGGATCACATCCCAGCCAAAGTCTAATAATTTCTGCCAGGTATACAAAGACACATGAGGATGGGCGATATCGTGATAGAAAACTATGCCTTTGCGATTATGAGACACAAATGATTTGAGATACTTGCATGAGATATATTAAGTGTTACTGCAATATTCCATGACATAGAGTGAGGGTTGTCTGAGACCAATGCTTGAATTTGGTCATCATTAACAGTTGAATGATGACCTGAGCGCTTAGCATCTTCCAAGTCAAAATTTCAGTTTCTGAACCGAGCAAACCACTTATGGACGGTGCTTTTTCCTAAGGCATCATTGCCATACACACTGCAAATTTTGTTAACCGTCTGTGCAGCGAATTTTCCTTTTTGGAAATAAAAAATCATTAAATGACGAAAATGAATTTTTTTCTCTTCTATTTTGAGCAAGCAAAATACCACTTAAAGATAAGGAATCTCGGTTGAAACTGATGCATAAAAGCATCTTAACTAATCGTTTTTTAGAATGAATATCATGTGACCAAGTAAACATGATTTTATAAACACAGAGATGGTTAAATGGAAATATTGAAAAAACTACGAACTTACTTTACAACCCTATACATAATTTACTTCCCTTTCCCAATTGTATATATATACAGCCCGAATTATAATTAATGAAGTACACACTTATGAATACAAAAAAAAAAAAATATTTGCCAGGTTAAAGGAAGTTTAAGAATCATAGGAGATAACCTGAAGAATTACTGAATATATCCCATCAAATATTACCTTGAGAACAATCGGATGAAGTTGATGGCACAAGGGTATGAATTCTTGGTTGTTCAACCACCATGACTGAAGAGTTCAACATCATTTGTGGTGTAGTAGTTGCAACTCCTATTAAAAAAAAAAAAAAGCAATACTAATACTAATTTAAAGAACATAATTACTATAATGTAATAACAATATTACACTTCATATTCAATAACATTTATTAACACTATGACACAGGCACAATGGAAAAACTTTAATATACATTAGAATAGAACCTCAGGTTATTGATAAATGATAAACAAAAATAAAATAATCTATTTCCAAATCTTACTTCCAAATTTTTATCCCAAAGATGTAAATGAAATCTTGTGCACATAAAGAAAAGTCCAATGTGATTTTTTTATTCAATTAACATAAAAAAATACATGAAAAAGTGGGAAATGAAAACCAATTGCTAACAACTAATACTGGCGTGTAAACAAAGCTTGATAGTCTTTTTTTTTATATTTTCACAATTTATAGACTAATATAAACAATTGATAATCATTGGTTGGCTCATCAAAAAGAACTCTATATTAAGGATCTTTTTGGGGGTTGAGGTTACCTTATACCTTATTTCCCTAAAAAATATACTTAAATGGTTGAGATTAAAAGGAACATGGGAAGAATTGTGAAAATGGGTTGAGTTAGAAATGGTGAAGATTAATGTGGAAAGATTATTTTTTATTTATTTAGGTCCCTATCACGGCTGAAAAGAATCCATTGAGAGATTGTTATTTATCTCCAGAGTAAATATAAGTTGATAGCTGTGATAAAAATAAATCAGTAATAATAATAGCGCATAACATAACCCACAACAATAGAAGACTGTCTATAAGCAAGTACACACCCACCCGACAGGGGTTCTTGTTTGGGAATGAGTAGAGAAAAAAATACAGTTTATTTTTTAATTAATTCTCAAGAAAAACATTTTTTTAACACTTGAATCCATATCTTAGCTATTCATTTGGTGTCCCTCCCTGATATGATGATAGAGACAATGAAAGAGACTTCTTTTTTAGGCTTATGCCATTCTGTTAATTTATTATAACTATCAGTGTTTAGCTCTAATATAAATCAAGTCATTAAGGAAATGTGGTAAGATTTTCAATATAAAAGCAAAAAACAAAAACTAAGTTCACAGATTAATAAAACATAGACCTTGCAAACATATAAGTAATTAAATCCACAAAAATCTCACTTATCTTTATGAAATAAAATATGTACTGTTTACTCTCTATAATATGTAACTGATGAGACCAGACAAAAAGTTCAAAATAATAAGAGTTGAAGTAATCTAGAGACAGGATGGAAAAATTCAAATAAAAGGGAATTTATACAATATGATCCTTGAAAAGACGAAAAAATACTGCAGATAAAGGTTCATATTGAAAAGAAGACCAAAATTTTCTTCTGAGTAATTTACTAGCACCTAGTATTGTCTTGTGAATTTTCAATGATGATGAGGTCTGAAAAGAAACTGGCATTAGTGCTCATCCTGAGGGCATAAGGAATAGAAAGATATGTTTGCCCTGTATTATTTGATGCGAGTTGGTGGTTATTCTTTATTATCTTCCTCTTCCTCACCTTGAGAGGCAAATATTTTAGAATCGGTTAGACCACCATGTACACCTATGTCATCATCAACATGAACGAAATCCTCAAAGCTTAACTCACCACAATAAGGTGAAAGCACAAATCCTGAGCCAAGCAGAATAAGATTTGCTGGTTTTCTCAGCTTTGATGGCTGATTTGTATTTTCGGTTTACTTAACAAAACCACACTTTCTGAAGCAGATATCTTTATATCTTAAGGGCAGAAGATATCTGTTCTTTCTAGAGCTCATTTTAACTAAACTGACTCAAAAAAACAAGATTTAAATTTTACAAAATATGAAACTATACTGTAAATTCAATTGTTTCATTCAGTAAAAAAACAAATGACAGGTCCACACATGTTGAAAGGTGGGAGGGGAGACTTCAAATAATAGAGTGGTAGAGCCCTAACTTCAAATCATGTTGACAATCAAGATGTTGATGCTTCAAATCAAGAGAGTGACAAAAACACATTGAATTTTCATTAATTTATCATGTGTTTTTCAAGAAATTAGGAAAAAACTTCAATTTTTGGTCAAGTGTATGTGAGTAAATCTTGAACAGCGATCTATTATGACAGTTATATAATTTACCTTGGTTTGTTCTAGCTGGAGCCAGAGTAACAAGAGGTCTTGATGCACCGCTATCAAAATAACCAGCTCCTGGAAGAGTATAAATAGTGTTTACACCTGTTGCAGTTGTGGGTGCACTACAATTTACAGAACTTGCATCTGAAAAGATTTAATGATAAGATTAATTTAATTACATAGTAAAGTGATACTGAAAAGGTGTAAGTGAGGGAGAGACAAGGACCACCATTGTATGGTAGAAGTGAATTGAAGAGTGAAAATCTTTTTCTGCTCGACAAGCCCCCATCAATATTGAGTGATCATATATTCTATGTACTTACATTGGGAAAAAAAAAGATAATATAGAGCTTTAAGAACAAGGCAAGGAATTATTACTAAGACAAAGTGAACCACAAAGTATTAAAGATCAATTAACCTTAAAATACAGTACCAGCATGTGATGTAACCAACTAAAGGTTACAGCAGCAACCAGATAAAATAAAATGAATAAGCTATTGCTCATGGTCTTTGAATAAGGCTTTCTATTATCATTACTGTTCAATATTTATAGGTCTTATAAGCGAAAAGTTATATTTATAAGTTAGAATAGTTAACATAATGTTACATAGACAATTTGCTGTCTTAAATTAGTTCATGTTTATAAATGGAAATATTTTAGTGGATGCACACAAACTTTTTTTTATCTCTAAGTAATTGAGGACTTTTTTGCAATTTCTTTCATATTTATGAGTGAAATTAGTTCATTAAGTGTACATAGACATGTTGTATCCTTAGGTAGCTAAAATGATGAAATACCCATAAGTAGATAGAATCTAAGAGCCCAGGAGAAAAAAGGTAGTCATTTCACCCCAATTTAAGATTACTTTAATGAAAATTATGTATTATTACTTATCTAAATTGATGACTGTAAAAATAGTAGTGGGAAATAAAAAATTATGGCTGTTTCAAAATATTACAAAAAATTGATTTTTCATTTAGAGCTCTTTAAAACTACCTACAACAATAAAAATACTTAGTAGAACATCATTTAAAGTATAGTCATTTTTCAAAACATTACATAAAATTAATTTTTCATTCGGAGCCCCATATCTTTCACCACCATATCTTTAACAATACTAAAGAACTTAGCAGAACATCATTTAAAATAAAAGTACATTAGCTCTAATAGAACCATTTACATTCAATAGTTCCAAGGTTTGTTTTTAACAACGCAATATTTTTTTCAAATAACCAAAAATCAATACTTAAGAGAATTTATTTTGACAAATGTCAGGGAAACTACTACTCCGATGAATGACATAAAGATGACTCTGCTACTACTATGGAAACTCTGCTACTACTTCTTTCAATTGAGGAGTAGCAGCAGAGTTTCCAAGATATTTGCCAAAAATACATTTGCAAAATGTTTATTTCTTATTGTTCGAAACAAACCTTATGGTTTATGAAAAACTATACCTCAGAATTTATCAGACGTACAAATGCCTATCAGCATCTAAATTACCGCTAGTTGAATATACTGTAACGTAGCAGATAATGTTAATCTATGTAGGAGCAGCAGTTCAATGATATTTGACAAAATTAATTCAAAATAGATTTTTCATTATTTGGAAAAAAGGTTGCTTATTGAGACACTACCTCAAGAATTATTTAACATAAAACGTTCTATTAGAGCTCAAATTTTTAGCTAATATTTACTCAATTTTAAATAATGTGCTACGAAGTTTGTTTTGTTTTTTTTACTTTTGTAGGAAAGTTTAATGATATGGAGCAAAAATTTAAGGTTTATCTTGGATAAAATAAACTTTAGGGGGTGTGTATTTTAAATACTTCCTAATTCAACTTTTAATAACATATACTGTATAATTTGTATAGTTCAAGTAAAAACTGATCCTTTTTTCCTATAGAAAATAACACAAATGTTTTCTTTACTAGAAAAAAAATAAAAATAATTTGATTTTGTAACTTCTAGAATAGCCGTCAATTTTTATTTCTCCTTACCACGATAGGCAGTCATCAATTTTGACTCATAACTGTTTAGTTTTCATTAAGGTAATAAAAAATTGGGGTGAAATAGCTTCTTTTTTTTTCTTGTGGATTCGTGATGGAATTTTTTCACCTAAAAAAATTAATATTAGGAACCATAGTGGCCAAATAGTCAGAGCTCTCAAGAACAATTGTGGTGTTGAACTTGAAGTATTAAAAAATGATTTACTTTGGTGAAGAATAAAAGAATAAGTTGTGAAAATCAATATAAAATAAACAAATAAAAATTTTTAATAAAAATCATTATAAAGATAATTTACTTAGGCTTGACGGTTCAGTCTCCTTAGGCCTTGCAGGTTCCCTAAGGAGAAAGGTATTCCGTCCTCCTTGAATATATAGCTGCTGACTAGTATCTGTTGGGGTTGTAGCGGCAGGTTTAGCAGCAGGTCTAACAGGGGCACCGGCTGTTCCACTTCCGATCACAACTGTAACAACATCCACTGATTCAAACGGTAACTATGTCCTACATAAAAAAACTTTTTGTTAGTGCTGATGAAATTATGTTTCGTCTTCTCCGAATTGCCAAGAAAATATAATTAGATACAGACAGCTAAACATAGTTATAAAGACTTATTAACAAATCTAAATGAAACAATGATTTCAGTCCAATAGATCGAACAGAATTTTAATTAAAGAAAATATGATTACAAAAACATTGTGAATGAGAAATAGTTTATTTATCTAATAACATAATACAAACACAAATGTTTGTTAAAGAGCACAGAAAAGTTTTCAATATTTCAAGATATGTTTCTAAGGATTAAAATTAATGTGTTTCTATCAATCCAAAAAGTAATTATTACATTAAATCAGTGATTATCATTGTCGAACAAGTATAATTACTTTGATCTTCATGATACTTAAGGTAATTCTTTTTTATTGGAATCGAACAAACCATTCATTAAGCTAATAACACATCGGAAATCCTAAGAAAAAAGTAAAATAATAGGAGATTCCAATAACCATCAGATTTATTAGGGTCTTGACTTACCTTCATCCAATCTGATAATAATAAATAGTAGAACTCTCGTAGAATACATACTTTAAGACAGTTATAAAATCAGAAGAAAGAACCTTGTTAACTGATCATTTTTGGTTTAAATATGCTGATTGACATACGGACAATTTTCATAGAGATCCAAATATAATATATTTTTTCTAATTATTTAAATTTTTAACTATTAGGATAAAATTAGAAAATTCAGAATAGAAAGCCTTGATAAAATACCAGTTAACGACCCGCCAGTGAACCTTTCAGACAGAAATCATATAAAATGCAATATTTCTCGTATCAAATAGAGACAATACAGCACTCCAAGATATTTAAACACATACTCTCTGGATGTCTTGGAGTGATTAACTGTCTCTAGTTGATGTGTCGATTGTTGGTGTGAATTGTACTTCATTTTATCTGAGTATAAGTGATATTATGTTTTCTGACCTAATGATGCCAGATTGGAGTGTTAACTATGGACTGGAAAGTTATTTACCAGTATGTTGGAGAACCAATGCTCTGTGTTTAGAATCTTCCAATCCTATCCAATTAATTAACTTTTAACACTAGAAATCATTTATCAATTGTGAATTCAATTTGATTCCACCATATACCTTCTAAGTAATATAATAAACCATAAATTTAATTATAAGGAATTAAATATAAAACATATTAAACATAGATGATTTGCCATGGCTATGGTTAAGAAAAAAAAAAGTTTTTCAGCTATTTATTTTTTCCTTGATAGCAGCCCTGATGACAAACAAGTTATTATTTTAAACAAATATTTAAGAGTCTATCTCCATAGTTAGAATTATCTGACAAAATTTTAATTAATCAAGTATGATTATTTAATAAAATACCTGGTCTGTTAACAGCACCGATAGCAATTGTCTGTGGCACAGAACTGGAAGCAACTGATGGTAATTGTACTCCCGTTGTCCCATGACTTTGTTGTGTGATAACCTAGAAATGAATAAAGCAATTAATTAACTTACATTAAATTAAAGAAATTAATACATTAAACTAACATACATTAAATTAAATTAATTATATACCGATATAATCTGTACCACTATAACCTATGAAGGATCAGAGGTTCAATACTTTGTAATGAAGTACTGTTACTAGACCAACTGTTGTGCAAGGAAGTGATTTGCACAGAATCATGCTCGACCACTAGATTTTCCCCAATTAAGGGTACCCACTTTAAGGCTGGGTGGACCCCAGAGGGCTCAAAAACCCATAGGGTTCACTTCACGCCTACAGTAACAGAATAAATAATTATCTGTATAAACAGATATTAACTGTACAATTTATATTTACTTTATTTATAAAAGAGTAACTAAAATGTATGTAGCAAAAACACTAAAATAATAAAGTGTATGTATGTGGCAATTTTTTGTTTGATGGCATAAAATAAATAATCTGTATAAGTTATATTATGTCAAAAAACAAAAAATGGCCACAAAATGAAAGCTAAACTAAAATAACTATTTTATGATATTAGTACCAAACAATGAAGTCATAATAATTTTATTTAAATTTAAATGATAAACACTTTTTATTTATAGTAGAATCCATATGGTCATGTCACTAACTGCTTCCAATATTATTAGATATGTTTATGGCATCATTTAATCATATGATAAAACAGCTGTTCTACTTCCAGTTTCTGTAACCCAGAGAACAACTAGCAAATGTTATTTCTTATGTTGACAACTAGATGACCTGGAAATACTTTGCAATTGCTAGATTTGAGAATCTATACTGATTAAATGAAAATAAATGAAAGTTTGATATTAATTGTTGTATTAAAATGTTAAAATTAAATATTCACATTTATTATTTTTGTGTTTTTGTTGCATATCTTTTAGTTACTCTTTTATTAAATTGTATGTTCATTACAATGTTTGTTTATTACTTTAACAACACTTTTAAGAGTAAAAAGTTCAATAAGCCATATATTTGCTAACTTCAGTATAATTTCAATGATTTTTTTTATGGTATAAATACAAGTAATCAAAAATAATTACAATTTTGTCACTAACACTGTTATTTTACACTAGAAAAAAAAAATCTTTTTTCAAGTTCATACCAATTGAATTGTAAATTTTTTTTTTTTGCCATTTTTCATAGACCAACATTAATATTTATAGAATCAAGTCTTTTAAAAGACTATTTTAAATTAACTGAATAAATAACAATTTCAAATTATATTTTTTTAGAGTATTAGAACACTGAATAGAAAGGTTTACAAAATTTTCAAACAATTATTGAACCTTGGTTGTGATTTTTAATATTGAGAAGTAAAGGGCTTCACTCTTACCTCCAACAATTAGTGTATCTAGTTATATGATGATAAAAATCATTTCAATATTTCCAAAATGTAAACTAAAATTGTGATACCAACCAACTGACATATTGCAAAAGATTTGTAACTAATATTCCTTAAAATTTCAGAGTGCAATTGCTACTAAAATTACTGACAATAAATAAAAAATGAATGTAGCATTCCAGTAAGTTAATTGTAATGTAAAAGATAAATGTTCCACACTTTAATAAGGGAGAAGTAGGGTATGAGTTCAACAAAGGTGAAACCATTCCTTCATGAGTAATGTTACATCTTAACTGTTTAAAAACAAGCACATAATCAACATCAACAATACATAACCTCAGGCACTGCTATATACACATGTAGTTTGGCAATGTTGGCAATACCTACTTTCTTTTCTCTGGATGCAAGTAACAGCTAGCACTAATATAATTTTTCAAACATTATGTATTATCATAGTTAATATATTTTTTCAAAAAACTTGTTACAAAAACATATTTTCATTGAATTAAACTAAAATAGGTACAGATCTAACTGAGATATTGTGTAAAAGGTTACGTTTGTCTACTTATTATGTCAACAGATAGCACTACTAGACCTTAGTTACATTATTAACACAGCAAGCAGCTGTTGCAATCCAATGGCTAGAATGTTTTACTGGGAATCCTACTTATTGCAAGTCCTAGGAAAAAAAAAAGAAAGTTAAAACAGGTGCAGATCACTAAAATTTAGTAAAAACTTGAAGCTCTGATTCCAAGAACCAAAAATATCAAGGGAGCAGTGTTTCATTGTAATTGCAATCAGAAAACTATTAAAAATTTATGAAGGCAGAACAGTAGTTTGCAACAGCCATTATAAAAAAGTAAGAGCCTAGAATTTAAGAGCAAATAAAATCAGGTTCTTAACATTTTTCTATTAACTAAAATGGAACATAAATATTTGTCTAAAGAAGAGATACTTGCTTGGTTATAAATAAGTATATTTATTTTTACTTATATTTCTAATATTAAAAGGTAATTTTTTTAACTCCACTTATATTCTTAGTCCAAAGCACCAAATTAAAAAATGGATATCTTTTAATAAATGATACAATATCTACTTTACAATAGACTAGAGTTAGAATATAACTTCAGGTAACTAAGCAGGTTAGGGTAAAACCCTTTACTTGACCTGCTTGAGTCTGAAGTAGCATCAGTTTGAACCAGACCTGGAGTTGGCTTTAATATCATCGCTGATCCGCAGAAAAAATCTTGACCCTCCTACTATAACTAAAACTGCTCAATTACCTGTAGCCTAACCTTTAATTCCTTTGTCAAAATACATAAAATAAAATTTGTCAAGTCAGTTTGCCTTGCTCATTGAAATTCTAATAGTTCTTTGTAATAATCAATCAAATCATTAAATTTACCTATTGTAACGAAGTATAGTAAGGGGAATAAATGTTAAAAGAACTAGAATAGTGACCAGGAATCATAGAAAACATTTAATTAAAGCACAGATTGATTCACTGACTCACTTCAGGAGCTAAGCTAGAGAAACAGACCCAATGATGGTATCTTACTACACTTCTGAGAAAGAGTTAAGACAAACATACAAACATAGCTTCATATTGTAACTATATTTTACCTATACCTAAGCAGGGTTTGAACATCCAATGAAATGTACTCGATCATTAAAAATGTGATGGTTATCAGACATAAAGCAGGGGTTCTTAGGATTATTTATAATATAAATAAGTTGTAGTAAAGCTATCAGCTGACTAAACTTCCATATAGCCGCATTGTTTAAGTATTATACTTTAATATTGTATTTTTAACTAATCAAAATAATCACTAACAGTTCTGTGACAGTTTTAATGCCAACAATTAAATAGAATAATACAATAAAAATTTAATTGAAAAACTTGTTATACTCAGAGCTGACCTTATGTTGAGGTTGCTTCATTGGTTGTGAAGGCAAAAGAACAGCTGTTGGAAGTGATACCATGCCAGGAGAACGGGTTGGTGTTATTCTGGATAAAGAGGGAGCATTAGGATGCCGCGTTGCATTGGAATAACTCTTTACTGTTCCACCCATCTAAAATGATATTGAAAACATAAATGCAATGATATATACATTTAACATGGAAACTAGTATAAAAAAGAATAATAAACATCAGAATAATCAAGTTATCAGTAGACTAGACCAAAATTACAAATTAAAATTCAGTGTTTAAGAAATAACACTAATGAAGTATTGAAAATTTAAAAAAATACTGGTTATACAGGAGCTGAAATTAATACAATGTACACAAAACTCCATATTCAATATAAAATAAACAGAATAACAAAAGCTAGTAAATGCTGAGTAAAAGAGAAAGTAACAATAAAATTAAATAGTAATAGTAATCATGAGCATGCAAAAAAAAAATACCACTAAAACCTATGAAGGGTCAGGGGTTCAGTACTTTGTAAAGAAGTACTGTTACTAAACCAACGGTTGTGCAAGAAGGTGATTTGGTCAGAATTACACTCAATAGTCAGATTTTTACCCAACTAAGGGTACCCAATTTAAGAGACTGAGTGGACCCCAGAAGGGCTCCAGAACCCACAGGAGTTGACTCATGGCTACAGTGTAACAGAAAACAATTTTCTGCCCAGCCGGATTCAAACTCGGGTCCTTAGAGTTAGCAGCCACGCATTTTACCACATGGCTACCGCGCTCCCTAAATAATTTAATACATATAAAAGTTAACTATAAAAAAATCAATAACCTGAACTTGTGCTTGCTGTGTAAGAGTAACTTGTTTATGGGTTGTTGCAGCAGTATGAACAAGTACGGGTCGAGCTTGAACTTCACTCAAAGGCCTCATTTGATGACTACTGACTAAGCGAGCTCCAACTGTCCAAAATAATCATCAAAATATTTATCATAAAAAAGTGTCAACATACACAATAAATAGGGATAAAATAATTATACATTTTAAGATGATTATAAAAGACCTACTTACACATTTCCTAAATTTTTATTCTTTTACCGACGACCTAAGATAAAGAATTGGTAAAAACAAGATTTTGAATCTAAATTAGTTTACAAGTTCTAAAGTAATTTAAGTCCAACCTAAAATGTGGTTACACATAAATTTACTTTCCTGCTCTACCATGGATCTCCAAATCAGTTAAATTAAATGTAATCAGTATATAATATTCACTACCAATTAATAAAATCTTTAAAAGTAAACACAAAAATTGCTAATAACAGATTAATATCAAGTAGAATAGTAGACAAACATAATTTAATTCCACTATATTAATTAGATATGGGCAGAATAGCCTGCAACATTTTTAAATGACTAATATGAGGCTTTAAAATTTAAGCTAAGATTGTCCTTAAGAATGACTGAGTAGGCTAAAAGGGTGGATATTTTAAGTGAATCAATAAAGAACATTGAGGCTGAATGGATATATTTTATTAAATGGGAGGATATAAATAAAAATCAAATGTACTTAACAGACATAATTTCTACTTATTAATTTCATTGATTGGTGTTTTATTCTTTGATCTAAAAAAGACAAAATTTGTCATAATACATAGATGTTATAACAACTCTTCAAAACACAGCAAAGTATGACTTGTAATATTTTTGTAGGCAAAAATTGGACTGAATAATTTGAAAAAATACTATACATGTAACGCAAAACAAACATTAAAGGAATAAAGAAACTACCTGGAATGGGGGATGGCCTTTGTTGTCCAGATAAACAAGTGACTCCAACAACTGATCGTCCAGTATTAGTAGCTGATCTACAAATATATTTATACTGTTAATTTAGTAAGTTTATGAGACCTATTAAAATTATTATTATAAGAAGAAATGTATACACACGAAGATAAAGAATGCTGAGCAACTCCTATTGTCTGCAAGGTAGTTGGACCCCGAATAATGGGTGTAGCAACAGAAGATCTCGGAACTGATATATTAGCAACAGCAGCTGCACCTGTGAATATACAAGTAGGCATCACAAAACTGTTCCTAATAAACAATATTACTATGCAGAAATAATTAACAATGAAATCTATATTCTAACTACATTGCAAAGTAACAATCAAAAATATAATAGCACAAATAAGAAGATTGTGGTGTAAAAATATTGAGAATAAAGCTAATTTTGATATTTTTGTAATAAAAATATTTATTTAAACTTATGATTGAATCGCTAAATTTTAGCCTAAATTAGATAAAAAGTTAATAGCTAAAAATAAGATATTTTCCTTCTTGTATATAATACTAATGAAAAAATTTATCAAAAAAAAAAAAGAAAAGAAAAGAAAAACAAAAAATACAAATTCCATTAATCCCACAGCAATTTTTAAAAGGTAACAATAAATGTCTGAACTGGCAGAAATAATCAGTAAATAGGTATGTGATAAGAATACTAAGTCTAAGGTTACCTCTGGGAACATGATAGCCAGTTGTTGTGGTCGCTTGGATGGGAACTGTATTTATTCTACTGACACTAGTTCCACCTACTTGACCAGAAACTGGAAAGAAAAAAAAATCAACTGTTTCTTTGATGTTTTTTTCATTTCAACTATATAAAAAAAATATTTCCATGACACTTTACTCAAGGCACTCACTCATGTTCTCTTAAAATAGTTCACATTTCAACTTGATAAACATAATTAACAAACCTGCTTATAATTAATACTACAATACATAAAATAAAATGTATAGAATCAGAGAAGATATCTTAAGTGATTCTCTGGATGATATGCCAATGACATAAGCCTAGTCTTAGCTCTCCAAAAAAAAATCTATAAAATCTAATTTATCTTAATTAAATAAAATCTGAATTTGTGTGTAAAGTTTTTGTGAAACAAAGAATTTAATATTAAAAACAAAACAATCAAAACAAAAAAATTAAAATCTTGGGCAAACTCTCATAACAAAATCAGAAAAGGAAGGAACCCCATGGACTTTCCTACAAAATATGCAATATTAATGTGAGGGTATATTTAACTGACATCTCCAAGACTGTGTTCTGCTAAACCGCAAGTGAAACTGATATAAAGAACCTTCTTATACACCACCAATAATCTTGAATATAGTGTAGAAGTCGATTATTTTTTGGAAAAAAAACAACAAAAATAGTTAATCCGATTAAACATAATAGCTCTTAAGGTACATTAACACTTCTTACAAATATTAATAGCAACATTTTTATTAGGAAAATATTAATATCATTTTTATTATTAACATTTTAATGCCCACTAGTTACACCGGACAATGGTAAAATTTTAGTAATATAGCTATTTCTAACAAAAATGTTAATAAAATTTTAACACCTACAGTTTACACTGGTCAATAACCAAATGTCATGAACAAATAGTAATTTATAGTCATGAACTAATATTAATTATCCAACATTTAGTAGGCATCTAAATGTTAATATCATGTTTTCTAAACCTATCTTTGGCAAGAACGCAGAAAGAAATGAATCATAGATATTAAGGTTTTATTTTTTACTAACCCATAAAATACAAAATAACTTTTAAAACAGTATAATTTTTCTCTTTCCCTCTGATTTAATTATAAACTAACGTTTTTACACTATTTTTTTTTTTTTTAACATCCAACTTTTATTGTCAAACCAATATACAAAAATATAAAGTGTTTTTTATCATTAACTGATCACACTTATCATTAAAAATTTTGTGAAGTCAAAATGTGTGAAGTTGCTAAGACAATGGCAAGTGGAGAACTTTTTTTCTGTTATAGCTTATTACTAAGATAAGATGTTTATAAATCATGTATGAGCCATTTATTATGAATGCAGCTAAGTCTTTTTATGTTCAAATCAAGATATTGAAGGGTTCGTATTGGATTAAATTTAAAATATAGGTAACAGATAACATAGTAGAATAATGTTTTCTGGTTTCTAAAGGAGTCAGTTTTATCTTCCCAATTAACATAATAAACATTATTTAAGAAATAATGTGTTCGATGGCCATATATGGACTAACTGGACTTTCAAAATCACAGAAATGATATTTCTAGTTCTTTTGATGGCAGAAGTCAATAGAAAAAGTAAATTTACCTAGGAATATAAATAAATGTATGCTCTTTAACTAACTAAAAAAAAATATTCAAATTTATTATTTGTTAAATTATTTTTACATCAAATTAATATTTTTATAATCTTAATAATATAAGGCTATTATACGTAATAATAGCCTTATATTATTAAGATTATAAAAATCAAGCATTATATCTTTCTTAATCGCTGAACACTATAATGCTTGATTTTTATAATCTTAATAATTCAATCTTCACAAGTTTGTGTATGTTGGTGGTTTTTAAAACAACAATGGTGTATAGGTGGTATATAATATAATCAATCCTTAATTAAGTCCTTCTTTTTTAGATTTGTGAGTTGCTTAATTTGTTTATATAGTGGTGCCAATTTGATATTATTGAAGTTTTTCAGTCTTTCCTCTTGCAGTAGTAAATCCATTTTTTTTTAATGGTGCTTCCTCACACACTGTCGTTTTGTAGAATAACTTATATGGATCACTTCTCAAAAATCCCTTTAAACATAATTTAAACCAGTTTACCCTTTCACTGTCAGAATTTTTTTGGTCTTTTAAAACTCACATTTTCTACTAAATTATTTTATGCAAAGCACAAATGAAGTAATCATAATTAAAGAAAACTGTACAACAACAAGTAAAAATACTCTGTGAGTGAAATAACACTGTCCATCACTCAGGCCTTCAATGCTAACTGGGTGCTGAGATTTATCCGATACATAGAGGTTGAAATCTTAAGTTCGACTCAGTGTTTTTGTACTGAATGTTTTCTCTAAGGTTGTTTCAATATATTTGATATTCTTATACAGTATTTTTAATTTATTTTTCTAAGAAAAGAATATTTTAAAATGGCTAAAAATTACATGGGCATATCCGGAGACCCATATAAATCCATTAACAAAACATAAGTGAAATTGGAAATTAAATTAATTATAACAAAGCCATTTCACATAGATACTTAAACATAAAGCTGTAATTTCACACAATTGTAATGCATATTTTCCATATTCATTTAAACCTCTTACAACGGTACTTAGCCAATACAAAAATACACTTAAAGGTAATTCATTTTATGAATTATTATTATTGTTGAATAATATTTTGTAATTAGGGAAACACTTCATAATGAACTGCTAATTTGCACTTATATTAGTAATTGCAAGTACTTAATTTCCAAAGAGTAAAGAGATTCTGGAAATGTACTTAGATTATATAAATTAATTATTAATAATTGTAGTAACAAGTTAATAATGAGGTAGAGTTATTGTCTAAGCCACAACAATATTGTAAATTATACAAAATGACGATAAATTAAAAAATAGTTACTCTCATGATTTGTAAAATTTAAAATTAATTTATTATTATTTCAAGAAACATTTCTAATAACCAAATTTGTTCTTCATTTAATTATAGTTACAATAGTATAACTAGCTACCCAAAGTTTCCACAACTGGCTTTATATTCTAAAGATGGAAACTAGTGGAATAGAAACTGAAAAATAATAATTAAATGCAACATAAAGCATACAAAATTTATTATTTAGTGTTATGTCATCATTAAAATTCAGTTCTATTATCAGTTTCTAGGTCTTTTTATAATCAGTGGATTAGGTTTCTGTAAAACATAATTCAATGATATTTTTAGAAGAGAATATTTTGTAAATAAAACAATAGGGTGTGTGTGTCCACACCCACATAGTTTTATTAAAAAAACAACTTTCTAAAAATATCTAGATTATAGGTAACAGAAATAGCTTTAGAGTTACAATCACAGTTATGGGTGAAAGTTAAACAAAAAAAGAACAATCACAGAAGAAGAGCAATTTTTAACTGTTGTAAACAAGACTATAGTTTATATAAACTTATGTTACTGTAAAACATCCAGCCCTATAAAGTATAAATAATCAAGGAGAATAAACTAATCAAAATTATTGAATAATTACACTTAATTTTTAAATAGAGAGAAATACATATTTGAAATAAACATATTTTTAATTAATTAAGAATCAAAACTTTATAACTAATCAAAGAACTTGGCCTGAGTCACAACAAGACTGAAAGCTTTCAATTTATGATAGATTTATTGAAATTTGCAACACAAATTGATTGAGTCTGTTATCATGTAATACCAAAAAATTAGGAAATTAAACTAAAAGAAATTCATTAATGAAATCAAAATGGCAGATAGAATGATAATAAATTGAATAATGATGACAACCTAAACTTCAATTAGTCTGAGAATCAATGCCATCTCTTTGCCGAGCTATATCAAAACCTTAATCTACAGGGTTCTACAGGTACAGTTTTCATGAAATACAATCCCTCTACATAGCTCATACTCTAACCTCTGGATGAATAACAGGATCAAACAAAATTATTTATTATTTAAGAAAATCAAACCTCACTGAAATTCAGTTAACGATAAATATAAATAGTGAATTATAAGAAAAGAAATAATAGTTTTCATTTATTTTTTCTGTTGCCATACAATAGAAAGGAAATATATATCAGGTGTATTGTGATCAATAGTATTTCTAGGTAAACCAATGAATCAACAAGTTTAAAGAATATTGTTAGATTAATCTGTAACCAAAATGTAACTTATGCCATAACCACAGTAACAGGACAAACCAGTACTTATTTATTGTTTAATTACAGAATTAAATTCAAACATTTCTTACCATAAAATAGCAACCAAATGCTTATTGTGGCACCAGTCCTTAACAATAGTTAAAATAAATTTCAAATCACAGTTACACATGAATAACAACTTGGGAAGTATAACATTTTTTTATACACATAAATAATAAATTACGTATAAATAATCAATACTTTATTTTTATGTGTTTTGTCAAAATTTTGTATATTTGAATTACAATAAAATGTTTAAAAAAAAATTTTAAGTAGGTTATTAAACTAAACCTACCAATATAATGCCTATGAAAATGAAACTGTTATTGTTTATGATCAACAATTCAAATTATTGATAAACCAACAGAACACCAAGAGCTTCGATTAAATTAATGATAAGTTGCTATATAATTTATTTTTAACAAGACAAGGCTATCAGCCAAACACAACAGATATTCAAATAGATTTTTATTAACACCATATAGATGAGGATGTAACATACCTTTAGGTAGAACTTGAGTCTGTATTGTAGTAGAACTGATTAGAGCTGCTGAGTGGCCAGGTGTAGCCATCACAAATCTTGCTGGTCCAGGAATGGTTCGTAGCAAAGCTCCCTAAAATTATAAATGAGAAAACGGAAAAAAAAAAATTATAATCTTGGAATGGAATAAATTTTCAAACAATGTCCTTTTAAGCCAAAAAAAAAAAAATAATAAATAAAAAGCCTGAAATATAGCATTACAAAATATTGTTCCTACCCCTTGACTTCGAACTTGTTCAGGCTTGATAGTATTACTGGCAGAAATCTCAGGAGTTTCACCTGCCCTATTATCAGCCATTTTAAAATATATTTGGGATATTAAAGCAAAGTCAAAAGCTTTCCTAAAACAAATAAAGAATAAAAGATGATACTTTCTTTACAACAATAAAAATTGAACTGAAAATGTGAAGTAAAACATTTAATGAGTATATGATTCACGTACTAGGGCAACTTACAAGTTTCACAAATCAATTTCAGGCATTACAAAACCTATTTGATGGATTTCCCAGCATAAGCTAAGGAATTGAAACCACTAAATATTCAAAAAGATGACTGACGCTAATTTAAAGCTTACTGGAGATATCCAGATGCTCCTTAACCAAACGAAAAAAGCATCATCGACAGTGCTGAATGAGCAACATATCCATTTCTGATCAACATTGCAGGCATTATAAATACAGAACACCAAAAGACGATTTAAACCCAACTCAAAATATTAAAACCTGAAACATAAGTCGCCACTGTTGGCCGCGGAACCAAACATATGTTCACTGTTTACATGATCAACGCAACCATACACTTATCAAAACATCATAATTTTAAACAATCCTTTTGCAGACCCCTAAATAAAAATTAGTCTTTCAAAAAAAATTAAGTAATTTCACTCTTCATCATTATTAAAATACTGTTATAGTACTTTTATTTATTAACGCATCTAAAATATCCAATCTTACTTTTGTCAGCTGGAGATCAAAACAGCGGGAACTTTAAAATTAAAAAATGTATTTACATTACTGAATCGTATTTATCAAATGTATCTGACAAATTCTAATATCTTTGTGTATTGTCTATCTAGTAACCTTCTATTTGTTTCTATTTTTATCCTTCCTATTACGTATTACTGGTTTGCTTAGATAGTGGCACAGCTTAAAAAAAAAAGTTTTTATTTTAATTTTATAGTGGATATAAGTATTCCTAAAATGAAACTGTAGATAGGAGTTTTTCTCTATTGAGATCGTCATATAGACAGTCCCTTAGGTACTCTGCTTGAAACATCTAATTCTTATGTAGATGTAACCTGGTGTGACTGAAAGGTATGGCATGTCTAAAATGAGTTATACCCACGTGCAAACTTATCTTAGATGTACTATACAAATGAGGTACAGGCGAGGATAGTTTGTAGCCAAGGGAATTGGAGCGCAGGTCTTAGTAACCTCAGTCTTAGTTCGAATCCGGCCTGGGGTAGAGGGTTGACTTTAAATTCGATGACGATCGACTTTTATTTCGATATAGCGGCCACACGGATTGAAAACTTGATTCTGACAATGGATAGAATAAGTTGGTTATGTCTAAATAACCCTCATCCCTTAGTCAGAAATGACCAGGTAGGGGAACTAAAAAAAATACAAGATACAGGTACTGTATTACAGAGAGTTTAGATAATCTTAGTTCATTATATTCTGCCTGAGTGAGCAATATATAACATCACCGTTTGCTTTCGGCGGGGACTTCTCGCCTCCGGTCCCTGCCTCCAGTCCCTTCCTCCGGCCAGGCTTAAGTGGTAGCTCTACAAAGCTGTCTTAAGACCCACGCGCTCTCCGGTGCACCCCTTCTGCGACACCTATACAAGAGCACTCTCAATAAACTGCTGAGGTTCCAGAATTCCCTCCTTCGGCGAACAGTCAAAGGAACTTCACTCCAAAGAGCCAGGAACAGTGCTATCAATGATGAGCTCCAGCTCCCCTGTATGGCGGAGTTCATAGGCCGCAGGCATATCAAGTTTGTAGAAGGACTGAAGGCATGTGCTTACCTGCTGTTCAGAGAGGTCGGCCCCTCCACCAAGACCCGGGAGGTGGCGGTGGGAAGGACTGTCCCCTTGGCCGACGTTCTCACCGAGGGAGGGCTTCGAGCTCTTCAGCCTGAAGTCTTCTTAACCCCTCTCCCTTTTTATCTCCCAGTGGAGCGGCCATTCCCGTTCTTTGTATCCCCTGGCCAGCGGCACCCCCGCCTTCAGTGGACCCAGCCAATTCCCATATTACGCCATGTGGCAAAGGAAGGGCATTAAATATGTATGCATATATGTAAGTATATATATTTTGCCTGTTAATTAAATTAAATTAGGAGGTAAGAAAAAAAAAAAACACCGTTTGCTAACATTCACAGGTCCAAGAAGAGTGTTTGGAATTTCCCAAACAGAGTAAGCACTCTCTTGTAATCAGAAATTCTTCCTCTCCGCAAAGCTCAATTATTTCAAGAGTTGGACAAAATAAAATATTATAGTTCATAAATAGTCTATATTGTTAGAAATTTTAAATTTTGTCCTCTTCTCTCAATAAATTGGTAAAGTAAGGTTGAAAAAGTGTAATAAAGGAATAAGCATGATTTAACTTCCATTTAATCTATGCAACCCTCCAAATTTTCTTATTGTAAAAGATGGGGTCAAGGGACTGGGGAGAAGTTTCCTTCACTCAGTCCCAGGGGAGTAGCTGAAAGACCAAAGATGCCTAGGCGGAGGTTTTGAGGATGCTACAACCAGGACCGTCCGTGCGCGGTGAAGAACTGCATCCTGCAAGAGGTGACCCTGCTCATACTGAACACGGCGGATCTAGACTGGGAAGT
>NW_027106269.1:294559-310819 GCF_000696795.3 Halyomorpha halys | reverse complement strand
AGGCACAGCACATTCTGTGTGAATGTGAAGCCCTTGCATTCAGAAGATTACAGTATCTGGGACAGCACAGAATGGAGCCTGAAGACATTTCTAGAATAAACCCAAAAGAATTATTGAACTTCATAAGAAGCATAGGATTCATATGGGATCTCTAGTGGAAAGAGGGGTAACTCACAAAAGATCCAATTGGGTCGAAGTGAGGAAGGGATTCCCGACCCTCGGTGTAATAATAATAATAATAATATTGTAAAAGATAAACATTTGTATAACAACCCTAAACAACTACAACTGTTAGGTGTAAAATGGTTGTAGTAAGGATATATTAATTAGGAAATTATAAAAAATCTTTAATCATAAATCAATAGTTCAATTTTAATATTTATTTATAATAATAATTTAATAAAATAGCCAAACTTGAACTTTAATAATTTTTTAGCAGTAAAATTTGCAAGCTTGAGTTGGATCTATTAAAGTTTTCTGAAGATTGCAGTCAACGATTTTTTTGAGTGTGATGGTCACAATAAATAATCTTTATGTCTTTTGGTCATCTCCTCCGCTTCAGAATCCATGAAAAAGTAATTCTTTAAATGTTCAAGGCATATAACATAGATATAAATATATGAACAGCTTTGCAGTACTTATAACGTACTTTTGAAAGACATCTTTGTCGGTATCTGATATATTTGTCGGATCCGTGAAGGATCTTCTAGCAGTGTTGTATCATTGCTTATCTTAAAAATACACAATTCAAATTCTGTGTTTCCTAAAGATGGTCGAGGATCGACGATTGACGGGTAATATGATTATAAATCACTAAAACATTTCTCACTCATCATGACATAAAATAAACTTATTTTTTTTCATCACGGGTTTTAAAATTGTAAGAGCTCAAGTGAGTACAGTGATGCGCTCATCCAACAAACCATAGGCAAATCCTTTATCAGTACTCACCTGTGCATTAGTTCTCCTGGAGGAATAACCCCAAAGTCCTTCAAATCATCATATTATCAAGCATGATCAAATTATATTATTTATGTATTACTATTTATTAATTTATAGATCGATGGCATCACAGTAGTGCCAAGTACATGAAAACTAACTTTACAAAAAATACAATTAAAGTTTCTCTTATTTATGAAAATTAAAGTTTTTATTTAATTTTTTGACTGAACATATTTAGATTTTAACCTGATCTGTTTTTATAATCGTATAAAATGGTAAATATCAATAAGTTCAAAATATGGTCAACAAATTTGCAAAACAGAAAGGTTTTGTATCATTATAAATAAACAGTAACAGAAGACACCTCTCTACATCAATATTCTTCTTCTTTTTCTTCCACCCATATGCCTTCAGCGTAGGAATGCTTCCAACCATCGGTTCCGTGCGTTCCTATCCCTGCTAAGGTTCCTGATTTCTTCCAGAGCCTTTCCTCTCCGCCTTCCAATTTTTTCCATATGGTTGGCGTATGATGTTCTGGGTCACCCTCTCGGTCTTCTCCTCACTCGCCTCACCTCCATAATTTTGATTGGATCTCTGTCTCTCCAGAGTTTCCAGCACTGGGCTAATCTTTAGCTCCTCCCTAATCCTGTAATTTAGGACACAGTCCCTCCGCGTTTTCCCCATAATTCTTCTGAGAATCTTCATCTCTGTTGCATTAACATGGCTTTGTAACCTCTCATTCAGGATGCTGCTCTCTGCTCCAAAAAGAAGTATCGGTAAGAAGACAGACAGGTGGAGATCAATATTCGACATAAATATATTAGATAGTTGCCTACTTCTGAAATCGTCTACTTCCTGTCAAAACTGAAATTTCCACTCCTCAGCCTCGCGGTAACTTGCGGCGTTCACCAGGGATCGGATCATGTACTAATCTTTTTCAATATTCACACTGCCCTTGTAGCTGGGATGAAGTTTGATAATGTACAAATCCCTGGATACGCTGATGACATTGCTATATATTCAACTTGCATAAATGCAAGAATAGCCGTGGACAATGGCCAAATATCAGCCCAACTTATCACGGAGAAATTTAAAGAAATTAACATAAACATCAATACACAAAAAACTGACGCCATCACTTTTTCATACAAGAAAACTTCAAACAGAGATACAAAACTAAACGAGCAAACGATGCAGACAAAGAGACACCTCATTTACCTCCCTATGAAACTAGAGTCATACCTCTCTTACACTACACACAATCAACACAGAATTCAAGTTGTAAAGTCAATGTCCAACGAACTTAGACACCTACTGTACTGGCCAGGACTGTCACTCAAACTCAAACTACTGATATAAAAAGTAATACTCAGAACATGACTACTACATATCGCACACCTACTACACTATTGGTACCAATCAGCCCTGATGACCCTTCAGCCTTATCGGAACGGTATACTACAGAAGATCTGTAGAGATACATAACTCGAGAGACGAAACATAGTACAGATACTTAACGAACCTCAGCTGGAAATAGTACAACACATTACACAACGACACATAAGTTTTTAAAAATATCCACTTCCTTCAAATCTCTATTCTGTTCTCTCATCCATAACAGGACAAAAAACTAGTGGATTGGAATTAGGGAAACAACGGTGGTCGAATCAGTTACCACCAAGTAATCGATAGTAATTCGGAAAAAAATCAGAGGCTCTCCGCAAAACCGTTTTATCCCCATGGTTCATTGTCAAACCCATTGGCCTTGGCGTCCCACACCTTTTGATATTTAATTATTTATTTTATTTTTTGATGAATATTCAATAAATCAAAAAATCTAACTGTACATACGGGATTTAATCCAAACAAATATTTTAATGAAAATGGTATATGCTCAAAAGGTTCGAGAAACACTAACTGCGAACCTGCGTACGAAAACTTTCATGGCCCACTTTAATATTACGATTGAAGCGAGTTTCCTCTAGACTTTCTACTATATGGAATGTAACCTTCTTTTTGATTGTAGAGAGGGTTTCATTTTTAGAATGTTTCAATTTTATTAATTTTAATGAATTGAAATCTGATGTATTATTCTGGAAGTCGTAGATCTGAAGGAAAATTAGTTTATTAACTAGTGTCTAATGTTGAAGATTAATGAAAAATAAACATTCATTTAGGCTACGTATGTATTACTTGAAGTTACGCTTCGAAATGCCGTAATCTGATAAGAAATTGAACAAAGAAAAAAATATGATCCATTTTACAAAGTGAAACAGTGAGACATGCCAAATAAATTCAGGTACTACAAGGATAAAATAATGATGAGTTGAGAACGAACACATCTTTGTCTTAATAGTTCAGACAGGAGGAGAGAATAAAAGAAGTTATTTCATTCATATTTTTTAATACTTTAATGAAAACTATTTACAGTAAAGAGTCATATTGGATATTCCCCAAGTTACTAAAAAATAATTTCTGTGTTCTTTGGAATAAATAAAATAATGCACCTTATTTTATGTTAGAAAAAAGTTCAATTTATATCTAGACTATACAACGGATTCAGAAAATGTTTATTAATACGAAAATATTGAAGTATTTAATGTGCACGCCCCCTGAAGTTTATTTTATTCGAAAAAAACCTAAAATGTTGGTTCACTTTTCATCTAAGGAGGAGCTACACATTCTTAAAACTACCAACAACACTAAAAGACTTCCTTGTTCATTAATTCATGTAGAGTAAATTTTCTATTGTATGTAGAGCTGCAATAGAGCTCCTATGTTCAATAGTTCTCGAGATACATTTTTTCCAAATAACGACAAATGAATATTTTAGCGAATATCAGGGAAAATTCTGCTTCTACCAGGTAAACGTTATCAACTTCATTATAGCATATTCAACTTGCTTTAACTTGGGTGCTTATAGGCATCGTACGTCTAATAGTTCCTCACCTATTGTCTTGCAAATATCAAATGTTTTTTTTCCGGACAATGATAAATAAACATTTTGTGAATTTATTTTAGCAAACATCATCGAAACTGTTACCACTTCTCAATTGACAGCTAATATACATCTGTACGCCTATTGTAGGAGTAGTAGTTTCCATAATATTTCCCAAAATAATTTCACAAAATGTTGATTTTTCATTATTTGGAAAAAACAATGTTCCTTTTTGAGAAACTGTATCTCGAGAATTATCGAATATAAACAGTTCTATTAGGACACACATTTTAGCCAATGTACTCTATTTTCAATGATGTCCTGCAAACTTCTTTAGTATTGTTAGTAGTTAAGAGATGGAGCTCCCAATGAACAATTAATTTTTTATGACGTTTTGAAACAGTTGCCATTTTTTATTCTCCTAACTCTGGATACAAAGTCATCAATTGACTATAAACTGCATGTCGTTTTCATTAGAGTAATAAAAAATTGGGGTAAAAACTTCTTTTGTTCCACCTGGCTCTTGTACTTGGATTTAGAGTTTGTGATTTGGAATGTTAACAATTTCACTTTTACCTCCTCCAGAACGGTGTGATTAATTTAAAACGATATGATATAGGATGACTAGATAAGATCTCTTCTAATGAGAACCGACATTCTTTCAAGACCCTTGGCGAGTGTGCCAGTGGGCCGACAGCGAAAGTCCCCCCTCCAGACGACGTCACGGCCCCTCAACCAATCACCTTCTCCTTCCTTCGGTGTCCTTTTCTCTTTCTCTTCAGCCCCTTCTCCAGATCCAAGATCCAGAGTGAAATCGGTCCTCACAGGGTGTCGGTCTCTTCTTGCCCTGTTCGATCGCTTATACGTACGCGCCGTATGTGCCGTTGGACATGAAACTTTCATCGAGCATCTTTAAAGGAATTTCTGTTTAAGGTAGTATTATAGTTATTATGCTAATATTTATTTATTAAACAGCTTAAATGTCAATCAAATTCAATATAAACAAAGACTGTATTTATAAAGAATATATACATATCAGTTAGATAATCAAGTTGATATGAAAATATCCTAGGCATTATTTTTATGTATGAAAAAAGACTTAAATACCAAAACTAAATTCATGATATGAAGAAGATAACCAACGTTATTCATCGTATTCCTAATTACTTTATTTAATTAAGGGAAAACATAACAAATTAAATGATCGTATTTCTTAGAATTAATATATATTTCATCATTATGAATTTACAGGTAATTCATTGCCAATTAAATCATTGCCAAAATCTAATCTTTTTTATATTTTTATTTACACAAATAGATCATAAAATTGATTATCAAATGAAAATTTTCTTATGCAAGACTAAGTTCCTGTTTCTTTATGCTATCATATGACACACTATGGTCATGTTTTCTTACTAACGTAACATTATACATTAATTCAAGATGTTATATAATTTTAGCAGTATTTCACGAAACGGTCGGTGCGACTAATTGTAATTGCATGCCCTAAAAACGTTCTGCAATTTAGTAATCAGCGTTGGGGTGCACAGTGGGGCGAGCGTACAGGTTCCGTTGGACATTCGAAGGAAAAACAGACATTAAAATTTCGAAGTTTAATTGCAATACTGATAGACTGATATCATACTTAGTAATTTTCGACAACATTTTTGCCATAATAATAACTTACAAACCGACAATTATTAGAATATCCTGTTTTTATTCTGAGCTAGTTTACCTATATTTTTTGCCAAAACCTAATCTCATATTCTGCTTGAATTATACGTACCTAAGCAGTCCTAAAACTACTGAAACATCGGTCAATTAAAAATATATAAACTTATTTTCGATCCTTCAGAGAATCGTAAAGAATATATTTACATTAAAACTGAGGACTGAGGGTAAATAAGTACTCTCCTTACTTTTTAAATAAATGCATATATATATTTTTAATTTAAGCTTTAAATAAGTGTCAGACAATATTTGTTTCACATTAAATATATAACATATTGGACGAAGTAGGTAGAGATGTAATTTATTATAAATGTTACTATTGAAGAAGAAGACAACAATGTTAGTATACCTTAAGATGGGTTGTGATTAAATAAATTTATTTATCTATTTATATATGTTATTGTCTGGAGAGATAAACAGGAGTTGGTCTAGTACATAAAACGGGAAGAAAATTATAAGTTAAAGATAAGAAAAAAAAATGACAACTAAGAAAGAACAGAAGCAGAAAAATATTATTGTACAAAATATGGAGTAAAATATGACTAACTACAAAATAAAAAAACTTAAGTAAATAAGTTTATAAATAAAGGATACTTAACAAGAAAGATTTTTTATCTTACAACTTCTCATAGATTATTTATATACAACTTATTATTGATTATATTTGAGTCACTATAATTATTTTTTAATGAGTTCAGGTTTATATCGACTCATGTGTTTTAGAAAGAGACAAATATTGTAGAAATTACTAACATATAGTTAGAAAATCAGGAATTCTGAGGAATATAGTTTTTAAACAATAAACAATATATTAACAAATATGTTCATCGTTTTTTTCTGGAAAAAAAAACAATAAACTTTTACATTTGTCGAAGGTCGTTTGAGAGGTTTGCAGGGGAAGGGGTTCATTTTAGTTTTGTTTCATAACGTCAAGAACAGGATTTTGGGGGCTTTGGGGATGTCTGATATGATATGGGGGTAAATTTCAGTCAAAACTCGGTCCTTTATGATTGTGTGCTCTTATACAGTCCTTCCGAATTGAGGTGTAAGTGGACTGAAAATTTGTTTATAGTTTGAATTTACTTTCAATGATAAAAAGAAATATACTCGTTTTCTAAATAAAAGTAAGCGGAAAAAAACGACCCTACTGGAGCTCTGCTAATCACGTTTATTTTATTTTTTTTAAATAATTTAGTAATCAAAAGATTTTTATCCGTCGTATAATTTATATATAATTTATTTTGTAAATACCTATAACATATTTTCTAATAATCAAACATTCCATAAATTCACACTAAAAGGCCGATGAATGATGAATTTCGGTCAGTGGCCACAATAAAAAAAAAATTACAAGAGAACATGAACTACTTTTTTGAATTTATGTCCATAGCACTAGTTACACGCAGTCCTATAAAGAGGTAAAATGTTAATGAATTATAGGTTTTATTAAGTGTTTACAATGAATAGTAAGCCAAATTCTTTTTCAAAACCCTTTTCTAAGTTCAGTTTCAAACTTGCTTCAAAAAAGTTAAGAAATCCGGTTACTTTGCCTTAATATGGTTCAAAAATGCAACTAGGTACTTTTCCAAGTATCTGACTCACTCGCTTTCTTGCACGACCATCGTTAAACAGTAATCCCTAATCCAATAACGAAACCAATATTCCAAATTAAAAAAAAGACTAAAATAAATGCAATAAAATAAAGTTTAACAAACTTATTTATAAACAAAAAAGATAAATTTATAAAAAAGTATAATATTACACATAGTAATACTTTAAGTCTCAAAACTGATGCGTCTAGCGTTGGATTCAGAATTTCACGAAGTAGGTATAAATCCCACTGTCAGTTTTCACTTTAATAAAAATAATTAAATAGTAAGTGTTTTCAAAATTTTATATTGATGAAGTTTATGGAACAAGATGGCATGGAACGAGTTTTAAATATTTCGATCCAGTCAGCGCGTAAGCCCTGAAATTTACAAGAAACGCACATAGTGCCACCCATAACATCCCAAGCGACAATGTTTCCAATCTACAAATTAGAAAAGACAGTATTGGTAGATTTCTAGATTGTTTTAGTTGTGGTTTAATATCCAGATTTACATAATATAATTTATAATATATTGATAATACTATTTTCAATAAAAAATGTTTTATTTATCAAATTTAAATAATTTTGAAAAATTAAAAACTTCAGCCAAAAGGGCTGTTGCATTTTAGAAAATGTGCAAATTATATAGAAAATGGCAGCAGTTACAAAACTATTTATTTTGGGTTGAAGTTGCCATACCCAAGAACCTAAGATAATTTAAGATTTTGATATTTACTTATTCGGAATAACTATTCCATAAAATATGTAACACCAAAAAATTTCGTAAATCCTTAAGATTTGAAGACCATTGATCTAAAAAGTTCAGAACATAAAAAAGATTAAAATATAACCAAAACTTCCAGGTTTTATTTTTTTCTTCTTAGAATAATAGTTACCAATTCAGGGAATTCGACTAGTTCTTTCACTCGACACCTTCAGATTCGAGTTCTTACGATATAGGCTACTTATTTGTAATTATGACGCAACACCATTATCTGCGGATGTATCAGTAACAATCTCCGGATACTTTCCACTCACTGTGCGCTATGCCCTTCTATTTACAATAATTAGATCAACGAACAATATGGAATGTGCGATTCCGTAATAAAGCTTTCAACAGATTTAACAGTCGAGTTGGTGCACTGATGCAATCTCACTGACCAACTCCATGTGGGTGGTGTCCATTTAATTTCCAACGGTCCCAAAGCGGTTTTCAGCACCTACGCCAAGATCCCGAGGACGGATATGACAAAATATAAGGTGGTATAAGTCATGGTAAAAATGTTAGATACTACAGCAATGCATTATCTTCAGGATTACCACCTTCTTTAAAGTAAATACGGGATAAAAAATATAACAAGAGAGGGAAGGGGAAAAAGGCAAATATGATAATTCGTAAAAAAGTATGAACAAAATGATAAATAGGAGAATATAAAATACATATACATTAAAAATTATCAATGCAATAAAAATTACAAAAATAAGTTTCAACTTTCTTACAATGGTTCAGATAAACCAAATTAGTGGCCAAGTTACAATATAATATAACATATAGACTTAAATGCTAGGATTTCATTTTTTTATTTTGATGTACTCTAGTATTTTTGTATATATTAATTCATAACTGAGCTATATCTTGTTTGTTGTTATTGACTTTATTATACGCTTAATTTACCTTAATGACAACAAAATTATTCTTAATTTATAATCTTTACACTTTCTTGAAACTGGTTAATATTGTATAAATAAAAAAAATTTATCCATTTTTGTCTCAAAACATTTTTTATTCCTTTAAAAGTCCGACGTTTCGGCCTATTCTGCCATTCTCAAGGACAATCTATCAGAAATAGCTTTTATTACACATATGATTTTTAACAATTCCAAATAAATAATAATGTTATTAATAAAGTATCTATCTTAATTCAATTTTAGAACCACATCATTTAAAAAAGAACTGTATGCAGGTTATTCTGCCCAGGTCATTTATATCAGTCCACAAATTATCCTATGTGACATTAAAACATTAGAGAATCATTTAATGTTGTTAATAAGATATTATAAAATTATGTTTGATTACCTAATTAGTCAATTGTTCATATTAAATTAAAAATTAAAACTTTTTATCACAACCTTCTTTGTTAAAATTTATCACAATAATAATTGTAACCTCCCCTACACTCACGTCAAGCATTTAATTTATTTATTAGAACTATATTTTGGTTAAATTTACTCTTGATTTTATTTTTATGATTCCCTAATGTTTTAATGTCACATAGGATAATTTGTGGACAGATAAATGACCTCGGCAAAATAGCCTGCATAAAGTTGTTTTTAAAATGATGGGGTTCTAAAATTTAATTAAGGTATATAATAATATTTTTATTTGTTTGGTATTGTTAATGATCATACGTGTGATAAAAGCTGTTTGTGACAGATTGTCCTTAATGATGGCCGAATTGCCCGAAACGTCGAACTTATAAAGGAATATAAAAATGTTTTGAGAATAAAATGGATACAATTTTATTTATTTATACAAAATAATTTTTGTTCTCGAACTTAATGCATGGATATGATTGATTTTCAATCAGGTTCATTGTTTCATACTAGGTAAATGTTTGTGAAAATTCCTTCTTTATAACTTACATACTCCTGTATCAACGTTCCGAGACTTTTTCCCCATCTTCAGAATGGACCATTTTTTCCAGTAGTTACAGAGTTACCTTTTGTTCCTGAATAAAATTGTTTTCTTCATTTCATTTCATATTACTCTTTTACCTTGACAATTACAAATTATTGTGGTTGAACTCTTACCTGCATTCATTACAACACATTCCTGGTCAGTAATCTACCGAAACCAAATTCAACTGCAACTCTTTGTTAACAGGTGTTACAAATAGAATGGACGATATTTAGACTGAATAACATTGATAATAGGATGGAAGTATCAATAGTATAGTACCCTGTAGTACTCACTAGTGTACATCTAACTAGATCCTCATCTAAGTAGAGAAATTTAAAATTAAACTGCCAGAAAGCTTCCAAAACTGTGTTACATTCACAATCTAATACTTTAAAAAATCTTATTTTTAAAATAAAAGAACTCTACAACCTAATGAATACTTTATTTTTTCAGATATCTTATTTCCTTGTCATTTGTCTTTCATTATCTTCTCTTACTTGAAGAACACAGTTTACACTTTTGTATAGTATACAAAAAAAATATATATCAATCAATATTAACTTAAAAAATAAAACAAACTAAACTGATAATAATAAAAAATTAGAAGGAAATAATAAAGAAAGAGAACATGATTAAATTCCGTGAATAATATTGTTTATATTATGTCCATCCTTTTTACAATGCATGTCTCTCTATTCATTTAATATCAACATGAATCGTTAAAATTAGAACTAAGACCAAACGCAATACCTGAAAACTAGAACGCGAATTAAAAACAGAAGTGTAAGAACGTGACCAAACGTATTTCGTAAACAGTGAAAGTTCATGCACGACTTTGGACAAATAATAAGGCGTTATTGTTCGTCAAATCCCGGAGCCTTTGTAAAAGTGACTGGTTACGGGGAAAGAATCTTAATAAAGCAAGAGGATTTTTTTTTTTATCTTTTCTTTAGACAAATCTTTTATGTTTCCTATTCATTTTATTATCTTAATATAAATAATTAATTAACAAGCGGTATTTTAATCCTTATATTATCATAATAAAATTATGCCTCGATGCCCTGATAGTTAGGGACAAGATTTTTACCTTTCAAGAAGAATGAACTCACAATCAGTTGCTTGTAATTCTAATTCGATTCTTTTCGACACAGACTACTTTAATTTATAAAAAAAAATGAGTTCTTCAGCTTCAAATGTTCGACTTCATCTGTTAAGCAATGGTAATTTTTATAAAGCTATTTTCTTCCTAAAAAACCAAAAACATTTTAATTGATTCTGAGAACTTCTGGATGTAATTCTGTGTGAAAATATAGAATTTTTACGCACTATTTATGATAAATGATAAATTTCACCTTTGAGTTTCTTGCGTTCTCTTGAATTTTACTTAGTTGCTGAGAAAAATATATTTACAATTGAAGAAATAATTTAAGGAAATACATGATTCAGGACAAAATATCTAAAAATATTTAAAAAATAACAAATATTTCAGAAAATATGTGATTTACAACAAAATATGTAACAATATGTAAAAAAAGCCAAATATTTAAAAATATGTGAAATAAAAATGGCTTATTTTGGCAAGAAATGTCTTGAAACATCGTTAGTTAGTAAGGAATCGAAGATATCAAGGTCAGGTATAAATATGTGAAAACATAAAAATCCTATCCTTAGATATCACCCTTCCTCTTAATAATTTTAATACCCATAAAGTTTAGAAATTTTATATTTGATAACCTAATTCAATTTATAGTTACACATATTTCAAATAGTTAATAATACCTAAAATTATTGATTAATAAGCGATTTTTAAAAGGGTAAATTTTGAAATACGGTCAAAATTGTTGGAAACTTTAGATTTTGTCCCTTCCCCAGTAAATTCTTGTTGCAACTTACCTGATTGATAAGGCCTGTTGTCTTTAGGTTGAACACGTTTATCTGGTTTCATTTGCATTTCATTTAGGCTTTAACTGAAGTCATTTCCAAGGTTCAAATCTAAAAAATATCAGGTTTCTTTACATACAAATTTATGAAAGAACAGATTCCTATAAACAAACATTTCTTCAAACTTTTTAGGAATAAAAAAAACACGTTATACTGTTGTTCAAATTAATGTATTTCCAGTTTTAGCACATAAGAGTCTTCGTTAAGGATTGTTGCTATCTTCCTTACTTGCAGATGTCGGATTAATACCCAAAGTAACTTTTTAAAAAAAAATGTATTTTTTGTTTTTTAAATTTTGTAGTTAGAACCTTTTTAAAGAGACTAAACTACTCAACCAAAGGTCTGATAGATATAAAGCTCTGATAATCAATAACAAAAATGTTTACGCTTGTACCGTTTAATTTAATTTTATTTATTTATTCTCAAAATAAGCAAGAACCGATATCCCATATGGATGCTAACCACTGAGAGTTTAAGTGATATTTAAAAGGATTATATTTCAAATTAACCATTTGTAGGTTAATTTAATTAGTTTTATTCAAGGAAATTACGTATTTTTCTTCATCTTTTTGTTTATCAAACTCCTATGTTTAATTTGTTGTCATTTTTGATACAATACCAGTAATAAAAAAGTTTTGAAAGCTGGGCAGCTGGTGTTTAAGATATTTTCTTGTATGCTAAAATTCTAAAATATAAAATTCAGGACCAAAACATGATTTTTTTTAATTTATCGGTGCGGTTCCAAAGCCAGTTTTCGTGATCCGAGTGGCAAAGAACACTCTCAGTTTACATAAGAGAAGAAGGAGCAAGCTACTTTCACATAACTGGACCGGCTGGTTCCACTCTTCATGAAGCTAATGGTTTCACCTCCTTAGCCTGGATTAATCTCGTATGTTGATATAGTTACGCTCTAAATCCTCTGGAGTATTGCCTAATTAGTAATGGCTAATTTCACCATTAATTTATAACTTCTATTTATGTCTTATGGAAATGTGGTAGTCCCAGACTGCGATGGTTGATGCGCAGGCTATTTCGCAAATACTTGTAATAAGAGAGTGAATGGCGGTTTTAGTTTTACCTAACTATTTATTTTTTTTATTGTTCCTTTTGTATTTCTTATAAATTTTAAATGTTATTAAGTTAAACAGATACACTTGCCCATGTACTTACCATGTGTCTGGCACAGTCTCTTATATTCTAAATTGAAGGAAGGTTAAACCGCAAGTGTATTAGTTTAATTAATAAAAAAATCACATTTATTGACGTAGTGAACCAAAGGCTAGAACTAAAATGGTAATGTAAAATAGTAAGATTGAAAATCGATATTTTAAAGAAATAATTTTGAATACAACACTTGCATCCACCCTCAAACCAGACCCCTCGTTCAACTGAATACAATTTTAAAAACCAGGAGGAATATAAATACATTTTTCAAACTAAAAGGATAGGAAATAAAAACCATTTCCCCATATTACTTATAATAAGGTAGCACATTCAACTCGATAAATCAATAAATATTTAATGTGGTTCTTAAATATGTAGGTGCTGGTGTAATTCACATAATTTTTATTGTAATACAGAGAAAACATTGGTACTACCTTAACTAGGTTTAAAGAAAACTATCTAGACTGCCAAGACATCAACACTTATATTAGTGTTGGTCCAAGCAGTTAAGACGTTTAGGATTCTCTACGATAAATGCCTTCTAACAACAGGCTCATCATACATTAAATTCATAGCACATAATACCAAACAGAACAATAAAATTATATATAAAGGTATTAATAGAATATAAATAAGTATTCGTAATTTAGAAAATAGGTAATGTCCATAAAAAATCTATTTTATTTTTTAAAAATTAATTAATTAACTTATCTTAACTTATCTTAAAGTTAACTTAACTTATCTCAATTTTTAAAAATTAACTGTTAATCCTGATCCAAAATTTATACAAAATAGGTACTTATCTATTTCAAAGTTTTTGTTAAAAAATCCCAAAGTTAGAAATATTCAACAAAACATTTCATTATCAGATATGACCTCACATGAATTTATTTTAAAGATAAGATCCTATTTCATCTACCCTCCAACCAAACCCCTGTTAAAACCGAATACAACTTTTTGAATACAAGAGAAAATGAAATTTTTATTTATATATTTAATTAATTCTAAGGATATTGATTTTATTCAATTTAGATGAAAAAACTTTAGGATGAATGAATAATGTGTTTAAATTACGAAAAACTGTTTTAGTCCAATGAATAATGTTATTAAAATTTGCTCCAATTCATAAAATCTTGTTTAAAATATAAGCTTTTTTTTCTAGGGTGAGACCACAAAAAAAAAAAATACAATTATGGCCGTAGAAGTCTCGGATCATCACATAGGTAATTTTACAGTGTTATCACATAACGTTCTGCATCATCATTATACACAACCTCCAGGTTTTACACAACCACATCGAAGGGTCAGTTCCCCACATTATGAGGATAAAGACGGGACTATGTTAGTGTGGCCAACTATTGAATTGTAGACATTCTTACAGCATGCAGATAGAAATATTTTGTTAAAATCACTTTCACTATCGTTTTCATATTTTATTAATTTATTTAAAAATTCGAACTAAAATATATAATCATAAGAAAAACATTGTATATCTCGACTCTTTAGAGAGATGACTGTCATCTTTAAAGAGAATACTAAATAAGTTCCCACCACCTTGATGGCATGTGGAAGTGTGCGGTGGTTACTCGTTAGTAATTTGACACTAACTTTGGCTTTCTAGGCAAGAATGTCCTAATTTTTTAGGATTTGTTAATGAACACAAAATGAAAGGCTTATTTTTTAATGATGTAAAATCTGTTAAAGCAACAGATTTTTAAAAAACAATTATTTTTAAATATTATATTCATTCGTGATGAACAACAAATTGAATTATCCCTTCAGTGAAGCTTATCTTTTAGATACTAAAAAAGTTACAATGAATGGATGCTAGACTAGCTTTTCAGTTCGTATCTGAGTCGGTAAATGAAGTTGAATAAATGAAATTCACTAAAAATTTCGGAAATCCTCTTGCCTGAGTGAACGTTTTTCGATGCACCGTGATTCATTCGGTTCAAGGTTTTTCAAATGCTGACAGAGATAAACAGAAACAGAGAAAGGGAGTCGAGCATGACTGCAAGAACCCATGATACAAAAGTTCCCTTGATCTAATGCTCAAAAGAAAATGCCAGGGGAACGTTTTCTCAAGGCTTTCACTCATCACTCGTGTATCTTAGAGAAGATCCGTTACGGTATTTAGTAAGTTTCTACTTAAAGTAACAGCAAATCAAGTTAATTTGTTGTATTTGTTAGCTTCGATTTATTTCCATAACTACATTGTGAACGAAAGTTCCATAGTTTAAATTTAAGTTCCCTTCATTGACAATTTGTGGACGTAATTATTCATTGCGCATGGGTTTCCTGAGTGCAAAACCTTTCGCCGAATACCAACGTGAAGTTTCTTGGATTAATTTTTAATCATAAAAAATTACTAAAAGTATAGATAATAAAAAAAATACTATATGTATATATATTTTTTAAATGCTTACATATTCATGTTATAGTACGATAATAGACTTTATTTTACTGTGTAATTAGCGCATGAATTTGTTAGATGTTCCCTCAACTTCCAATCAAACGAACTTTCCCTATTTCGTA
The DNA here is from genome assembly GCF_000696795.3 of Halyomorpha halys. Lineage (NCBI taxonomy): Eukaryota > Metazoa > Arthropoda > Insecta > Hemiptera > Pentatomidae > Halyomorpha > Halyomorpha halys. The sequence continues at coordinate 295,297 of NW_027106269.1, read as the reverse complement.
ATAAACCTTTTCATGATAATTCCATTTATTACATTACATGTCTAATTCTTCATTACCCTCCCTTGTTAATTTTAAATTTCTGAATGCACGTTCTGAAAAATTCTTAGATGACTTCCTACATATCCTACCACATCATTGCCGGCTCTGAAACCGGGTACAAACCACATAATCCATCTTCTTCTGTTTCATCCCTAACTTCCCCAAAAACGGAATTATCGAACTGGTGGAGGTTTGGGCTTCATAAAAGTCCTCTCAAAACCTTAACCTTCCTGGACCACCACAGGAATAAGAGAATCACCTAATTAAAATGAAAACACCAGAACAGAAAACTTTTTCATTTCACGTGAACATCTGATAATGATTTCCCCACAACCTAACAGTCTTTCAAATGTAGTGCAAAAGTAAAATTCTGCCATAGTTTATACATCGTAGCTCTTGATTCTTTTTCGAAGGAAAAGATTCACAGAAACTATGTTGCAAACAGCAACTCTAGCAATTACTATCCTATTTTTCTTAGTAAACCATACTCCTTTTGATTCCATTTCTTATACTTCTGTAATTCTTTGCCTTCAAATATTCGTAGAGCTCTCTTTAATTCTAGATTTTTTCCACCATGTTACTACTGATGACCTGCTCTCTTCTGTTCTAAAATCTGAACTATTGACTATAGCTAAAAAATGTATTCCAGCAAAACTCACTAAGCTCTGCCTTCCTGTCGTTCTTGAATTCCTTCAATAT